>NW_017101015.1:24438-58852 GCF_001263275.1 Habropoda laboriosa
ACAATACAATACGCCATACTTCTTTTTCGCTCGACGCATGCGCGATCGCCGCTCCCAGCGCCGCTCGGCGGACGCACGCCGATCACGGAAAAAAGACGCGCCCCTTTCAAATTCAAACCATTACACTGTCCTTTTGAGAGTAAAACTATCGCTAGTTGCTCTCGAGAGTATCTCTCGCGAGTGGACACTGCGTCTGAGAGTGACTGTCTGAGAGCATCGCTCAACTCTCCGAGAGTTACGACTCGAATAAACAGTTGCTTTGCAAACACGAAGCAGTTTCGTATTCTTGACAGAACTCTCGTGCGAGTAAAAAAAGTGCAGTTAAGAAATGCAAATTCTGTTAGAGTCTTACTTTTTTATTGTATCCCTGTCATGACGATTATTTTATTATATTTACGATAGTTTATTATGACTTTTGTCTTGGTTTCTGATTACAAAAAAAAGATACGCACTTCTTAGAAAGCATAGTTGGCGAAATAACGTCTCCCTATATTCAAATACACAGCAAAACCTATTAACAGAATAAGTAGAACGCGATTTCGACGTTCGGCTGGAGAGTTGACTCGTTTCAGGACGACAGTGAAATTCACGAAACGCTCACTATTGCCAGCGTTTCTTACGACCCAAGTGTGCATTATCATTAACATAATTTCTCAATATGTAATCGTTGGATCACACCATGTATAGTCGGGGCTACGATATAGCGAGGTCGTAAAATCGGTTAGGCGTCAAAGTAAACATGTTTTAGCTGCCGGGACCCCGAAATTGACAGAAATACGAGCAGATAAGTACTTGAAACCATGGTCAGGACCGTACAAAGAATTCTTGTATCCAGCGAAAGTCAAACTGATTCTAATATATTTACTGAAAATTGAGTTCAGCTAGGACAATTTAGGGTTTTTTTCTTCTGGGAAAAGCCGCTTTTGGAAGTACGGTTACAAGTAAAGGTCTTATTGAGGTCTTTAACATCTTCATTTACCTGCTCGTGTTATGTACAGATAGAAAATGCAAAAGGATTGTGTAGCTTTAATATTAACATATTTTCCATTTGTAAATGAAATACCATTTTCTACTTGAAGTACCAAATCATATGCTACCATTCGTTTATTGTTGGAACCCTCAAACAGACTGCAACACACGGCCTTGAGTGCCGCAACATCAATCGGTGCCGATTCTTCAGAGTTTAATTTACGACCTCGCTATATCGTGGCCCCAACTATACTTCCTAGTAAGGTGTTAGATTAATTTTTGTTATATCTAACTGACTGATAAATCTAACACAAAGTACTCCCCTCCTCTATTCACACACTTGTCCCAGCGGCGTTTCCACTTTACCATGCAGTCCTGGAAAGCTTCTTTTGGAATATCCTTCAATGCCAGTGACGAATTGTTCTTAATGTCATCAATTGAGTCGAAACGGCGTCCTTTCAGCGCTGATTTTAATTTTGGAAAGAAGAAAAAGTCGCAGGGAGCAAGGTCTGGGGAGTAGGGAGGCTGGGGGAGTACAGTCATATGATTTTTGGCACAAAACTGGGCGAATTAACAAGGCTGAGTGGGCAAGGCGCATTGTCATGGTGAAGGAACCATGAGTTGTCTCGCCACAACTGTGGTCTCTTTTTGCGAATTTTTTCAAAACGCCTTCATAGTACTGACAATTGACTGTTTGATCTGTTTGCACGCACCAGATCTTTGATTTTCTGAATGTGAGTGTCGTCAGTTGAAGTCGAAGGCCTTCGTGGTCGAGGGTCATCTTCGATTGATCGACGACCATTTTTAAGTCTGGTAAACCATTCGTAACATTGCGTACGAGAAAAAGTATCACCTCCGTAAGCTTGCCTCGAAAGTTCAAACGTTTCCGTCAATGTTTTCCCCAGTTTTACGCAAAATTTCACGTTGCATCGTTGCTCTCGTAAATCGGACATTGCGAAAATCGCCACGAACACTGAAACACGTTGCACTCAAATAGCAATAACTCGGAAACTAAACGAGATGTAAACAATTTGTAAATAGTCAGTTACGCAGAAGGTTATGACAACTGCAGTGCTGCCAACCGCTCGACGCTACGACGATCCATAGACACGTAATTAAAAAAGGTCGGTTATTTTTTGAACAGATCTCGTAGGCGTGATATCCATTGACCGGCCTTGCCTCGAGAACGCAGGTAAACGCAGGCCCCATACGCCCTTTCTGAGGCGTCGCAAAGTCCGTAAATTTGTACTGGTGCGGTAGGATTGATGTCAGTTGGTATTGCGCAATGCAGAATTTTAAATAATTGTATCCGTTCAAGTTCTTGCCTATACTCAAGCCACTGTGTACGTAATTCTTGGGGCAGTAATTGATCTCAGCCTGTCTGAATTTGGCATAACTTCTGTAGGATTAGTTTTGCTGTAATTATGATGGAGCCTATTAATCCTAAAGGGTCAAAAATCTGCGCGATCCCTGATAGAATTGTATGTTTCGTGACTCGCCTATTATTCGTGGTTGTGATAGTGAATTTGAGTTCGTCCACCTTTGGTGACCATAATAAGCCTAATGTTTTTGGATCCTTATCCACTGTAATTTCCTTCCTGTTGTTTGTAAAAATGATTTCATTACTAATGCTCGAACAGTTTGTTGCCCATTTCCGGAGCTGCATGCCTGCTTGCGACAAAATACCTGAGATTTCCTCTTTTATCCTGTTAATTTCTGATACCGTATGAGCCCCTGTTAGCAAGTCATCAACGTAGAAATCATTGATAATGATTCGACTGACTTCTGGTGATGCCTGAGCGTATTTCAAACCTATTTCGCGGAGTACTCGTGTCGCTAAGAAGCGAGCGGACGCAGTACCATATGTTACGGTGTTCAACTCATATTCTTGAATTGGATGTAGTGGCTCTGATCGCCATAAAATCCCAATCCAAATCTTCTATCTTGTGGATCAACTAAAATTTGCCGATACATCTTTGCTATATCGGCTGATAAAACGTATCTATGATATCTGAATCTAATCAGGATGGATAATAAATCACTTTGGATTGTCGGCCCGACTAACTGAGTATCGTTTAATGAAAGGCTAGTTGCTGATTTTGCCGATACATCGAAGACAACACGAACACTTGTTGTTGTGCTGCCTTTCTTCGACATGGCGTAATGTGGGGAACTTGGTGCCAGACCTTATCGAACGCTTTTTCAATATCGAGAAAGACTGCCGAACAATATTTTTTCTCTTCTAATGATTGTATTAGTTGCTGCACCATGCGATGAATTTGTTCGACAGTGTTGTATTTTTTCCGAAATCCAAATTGATGATTTGGTATTAGGTTTTTGTCTTTAGCAATAGTGATAATTTTTTTTTTATGTATTATCTTCTCGACTACTTTGGACAGTATCGGCAGTAATGAGATAAGCCTATATGATTGGGGCAGGTTGGGGTCTTTTCCAGGTTTTAGCAATAGAATCACTTCTGCACATTTCCATATTTGTGGGAAGTATCCAATGCGGGGTATTGTATCGGTTAGAATTGTGATGTATCTTAATCCTTTTGCTGGTAATTCCTTAAGCATTTTTGCTGTAATTAAGTCATACCCAGGTGGTTTGTGATTTTTTAGCTTTCGTATTATGGCGTGTATCTCTTCTTTTTTAATTGGCTGACATTGGGCAACATTGCTATCTGGATAGTTGTTGTTGGAATTTGAAGACCCGTTGGTGAACACCTCTTGGAGGTAGTCTGTCATAGCATTTGTTTGTTCCTCTAGCGATTTTGTCCAGAATCCTGCTGGAGTTTTGATCGGTGCTATGGCTTGTATAGGTCTTCTGATTCTTTTAGCTGTCTTCCATAGTGAGTAATTTGTTATTTCGGTAGCTTCGAGGTTCGAAATATACCTGGTAAATTCTTCATTGTGTAGTGCTGAATTTCTGTTCTTAGGATCCTAATCTATTTAATTCTGTTTTGAGATGAAGTAGACGTTTGTGCTGCCATTTCCTTCTTACTTTTTTTCTTCGTTTAATTAATTCGTGGACATGCAGCGGATATTGCTTTTCGGACTCCTTGGTTTGGTGCTGTGTAGATTTGGTAGCTGCCATTTGCAATAATGCAGTTAGTTGTTCTGTCGCTTCTTCTTTGTTGTGCTTCGTTTTTAATGGGATATTACATGTTAGTTTATCTTCTACTATTTTCCTAAACTTCTCCCAGTTTGTATTTTTGTTCGTTAATTTTGGTCTGTTATTATATTTAATAACTTTTAAGTTTATTATAAATAGTATTGGGGTATGATCTGAGGTAAATTCGAGCATTTCGGTAGTTTGAATATGGGTATAGTTGATATTGGTGATGCCCAGATCTAATGTGTCAGGTACTTTGTTGGGGTCTGTCGGCCAATATGTGGGTCGACCTGTTGAAAGAACTGCTAGTTGTCTGCGGTTTATTTGTTGAAATAATTTAGCTCCTTTGGTATTGGTTAATCTTGATCCCCAGAATTGATGTTTCGCATTAAAATCTCTTGCTATTAAGAAGTCATTTTCAAGGGTATCGGAAAATTCGTCAAGTTCGTTCGTTGTTAGCGAGTGTTTTGGGGGACAGTAAATTATTGCTATTGTTAGATGTCGTTCTAGTATTATTTTAATTATTGTGGTCTGCAGTTTCTCTGTTCGAAACGGTGGTAATTAGACGTGTTTTATGTTGTTTTTAACACTAGTGGGGTTGACTGTCCCCTTCGGGAGGTGACTCGCTTCGCCGCGTTGCCGGGGAATCTAGGGCGAGCCCTTGATTCTCCGGCAAAACGTTGCCCATCGGGGACCACGAGTAGGTGGAATCACCAGCTTGCACTCAGTCTCTTGCGGGTTCATGTGACGAGAGTCGTATGAACGTTCTATGGCAAGTGTGGTTGCCATCTACCGTATTGCCACACTCTTCAGTGAAGAGTGCCCGCGGCGCTTCTACGGTTTTTCATTTTTTTTTCTGTTTTCGTCGTTTGTTTCTCGGTCGGTGTGTTTCCTGCCGTTTTGCTTAATCGTGGTCGGGGTTGTTCTGTATTCCTTATCTTCCGTTCCCTTGCTGTGGTTGTGTTCCTTGTCGTCGTGAATCTTCTTGTTCTCTCTTGTTCATGACCTTGTCGGTAAATCTGCGGAAGCTGCTGAATGCTTCTTTTGTGATCAGTGTTTTATGTTCGCAGGGCTATACTATGTTGTTTGCAGTTAGGTGTGATGTTAGTTCTCGTCTTTCTTCTTCTAGATCCGTGCATTCGTATAGTATGTGTTTCACGGTGTCTGTTTGCCCGCATTTGCATGAGTCTGTCTCTGTTAGTTTAAGTGATTTTAATTTGCTTTTAATGTTTCCGTGCCCCGAAAGTAATTGCATAAGGCTGTGCTTTGTTTTGAACCATTTGGCGTTGAGTCTTTCTTCTATCTTGTCTATAAATTTGTAAGTTGTTCTTCCTTTTGTGGACTCCTCCCATCGGTGTTGCCATTTCGTTATTGTTTCTATGCGGATTTCCTTTTGATTTTCTTGATTTGTCTTTTGCTTGGTGGTGCTTCCTGGCTCTCAGAGTGTATATTTCCATATGTTGCCGTTCGGTTGTCTCTTAGTCTGTGTGTGAATGTTCTCGCTTCCAGTATGAGGTCTATGGGTGGGGCTGCTGCCAGGATTAGTAGTGCGTCATTTGATATTGTTCTATATGCGGTTGTTGTCCTTAGTAGTGCGTGTCTTTGTGCCTGAGCTAGCTTGCGTTTATGGTGTACATTTGCCTTATCTGCCCATCCGGCTGCCGCGTAGGTGATTATCGGCAGGAAGACTCCTTTATATATTGTACTTGTCGTTCTTGTGTGGAGGCCCTATTTCGCTTTTGCTACTTATGCTACTGCGTTGAAAATGTTTTTGTTTCTGTTGCTTATGTGAGTGATGTTCGGGGTAATGTTGAAACGTGGTCCGATGTGTATTCCCAGGTATTTGGTTGTGTGTGCCATTTTGAGTGATGTTGTTCCTATTTTTCCGTGGGCGGACGTTTGATATCAAGGAAGCCTTTGAGTAGTGTCATTTCCGATTTAGCTGTTGCGATTTGGAGTTTTTGGTCTGCGCACCATTCTGTTAGTTGCTTGGCGGCGACGGTTGCCCTTTCTTCCAGTATTTTTCTTGAGTTTCCCGTGATTATTAAATTAATTAAGTCATCGGCGTACGCTATCGGTTCATATCCTTGCTGTTTTATTTTTTCCAGTATTTCATCGAAAATTATATTCCAGAATTTTGGCCCCAGGATGGAGCCTTGTGGTCAGCCTTTGTTCACTTCTTTTCTTACTTTTACTTGGTTGCTGGAGATTTCCGCGGTTCTTTCGAAGAGATAGCTTTGTACTATCTTGTAGAGGATCTTCGGACAGTTGCATTGTTTTCGATTTTGCAGAATGCTCGGCCACTACACATTGTCAAATGCGCCCGATATGTCGAACAGGAGACCGATAGCGTACTTTTCCTGCGTTGTTTCTATGGTGCTTCTGAGTTTGGCTATCGCGTCCTCGGTTGAGTGACTAGGCTTGAATTCATACTGCTTGCTCGATGTTCTTGGATGGTGGTGGAAGATGTTGTGCAGTCGCTCATTTATCAGCTTCTCTAGCACTTTCCTTAGGACCGGGAGTACTGATATCGGCCTATACGAGCGCGGATTTGTTTCATCCTTATCTTCATTTTTCAGAAGGATTTTTGGCTCGTTTCTATTTTTCTGGAAAGACTCCTTAGACAGTAGTTGTACATTTCCGTAAATTCTTCTCTGAGGACTGCCCATGATGCTTTAATTATTTCACTTTCCAGCAGGACTATTCCAGGTGCTTTCCTGTCTCTGTGGTTTTTTATTGCTGTCTTTATTTCGTCTTCGGTAAATGGTGGCGCGTCCTCTATATTTGGCGGTGTTCTTATGTATTCCTTAATTTTCCTGTGTTTCTGTGTTTCGTTGTCTGTGACGTCGTTTGGGACAAGAGCATTGAGCAGGTGTTGCATTGTGCTTAGTCAGGTTTCTGTTTGCGACCCGTCTACCTTGATGCTCTCGCAAACTTTGTCTGTTTTTAGTTTCTAAGTTTGTAGCTTGTATATTATCTCCCCGGGATTTACGTTTCCTTCTTTTTCCACGAATTTTCTCCAACTTTCCTCTTTTGTTTTGCGGATGGCTTCTATGTATTTATTGTTTATGTCGCTGTATTTTTGTTTGAGTATATGTCTTCTCGCTTCGTTATGGGTTTTTTGGTATTCTCGTCTTGTTTTCCGGGACTTTCTTCTCATTTCTGCTAGGTTTTCATTCTACCATGGTGCGGATTTGTAGAATTGTGTCTTCTTTGGTATACATATGTCGTGTTTAGTGTACTCGTGGTTGACCTTGCGATCTTTCGAGATTGGCTGAATTTGCACGTTTGTGCCGACTGATTACAATTCGAAGGGCCACTCCCGTGTACCGGGAGACTAACTAATTTGCTCGTGATTGTTTTCCGGAAGATTTCAATGTTGCTTGTTACTAACCGAATGGATTCTGATTTCGAAGTCTCAGAAAAAGTTCGAAGATACCTCGGTATCTTGGATTGGTTATTACAATTTCGACTTCGACAAGGGAGGTGGTTGACTATACGCGATTGGCAAACTATTAAACAAAGAACGACCTAAAGGAACGCCCCCAAGTCAACGGTCACTCTCAAGTGTCGTCCGCACCCTTGAGTGACGCGCGCGGAAAGTCGCGTGTCTCGAAGCAATAAACGCAGCAGGTAATAAGTCTGGGCAGCGCTTCGTCGCTAACAAAAACATACCAAAGTGGAGAGCAAAAACCCGAGAAGTTAAAATATAACCCGTATTTGGTTGTGTTTCTGGTTCCGTGGGTTCCAATTCCCTTATCGACTTTATTGTTTCTTCCAGTTTTTTCCAATTTGCCCTTTTGATGTTGTATCTACTTGCTGTGGTTTCCTGTGTTATGATTTCGAAAACTATTAAGCTGTGGTCGCTTACTGTTTAGTGTGGCAGGATTTTCCATTTCTTTATTTTGTTGGCGAGTGCGTTGCTTGTGAGAGTTACGTCTATGTTTGATTGTCCGTGCGTGTTTTCAAACTTGTGTATTGTCGATGGTTTATCTACTATCGCTAGCTGGTGCTGTGATATTGCTGTTCCAGAGCGTTCATTTCGCGTTTGAGTCTATGCATAGTATTATTTTGTTTCCTTTCAGAGCTCGTAGTATTTTTTCCAGGTGTCCGAGGTACGGGTTTATGTTTTCGCAAAACTGGAAAAACGTGCTGATGATATAGAATTTGTTTGATGTTGTGCTGATTTCTGCGCATATACAGTGTGTATTGCTGTACTGTTCAAGTTTGACTGTGTTAAATTCTTTGTTTAGAATGATGATCGCTGACTTGATCTTGTCGGTCGTTATGATTTTTGAGAATTTTTTGTTATCTACTATCGTTTTTGCGTTGGTTTCCAATCCGCTCTACAAGTGTCAGCTAGTTTGGATTCTATAAGTGTCAGTATAGATGGTCCTACGCCTAGGTCTACGTCATTGCTGCGCCCATGTTATCTCGCTCGCTGTCAGTCAAGCGTGTATCGCTACACCACAACGAGGTGCGAACAAAGTGATTTCCTTTGATAAAACAGACACACGCGACAGTGAGGCACGTATGGTGGTCCGGCTCCCGGTTTTTCGCAATTTTACGACCTCCCATGAAAAGAAATGATTATGTTCGCACCTTGTTGGACTCGTCTTAACATACACTATCATATTATGTATTAAAAAATATAGCATTTCATTTAAAAAAATTAAACTGACTTTGAAATCTCCCCACCATACCAGGTACCAAAAAAATATTTATACCACATAATTTTCCCGCTCGTACCATCAACTTTTGTTAAAACATTTTTTTCCCAACATCACTTCCTTAAAAGATATTTCACTGTATTGAGATAAAACAGACGCCCTGTATTACATTACATAGAGTCGGCCTACCGTTTGACTGCCAGTTGGAGAATTGGCCTGCCGTTTGACTGACACTTGCAGAATGTTTTTTTTTTTTACGTGGAGGAAATCTTCCAAAGAGTCTTCCGAGGGAGAGTATGTGGGATTTTCACCCACTAAAACCTCCACGAAAACCCTTGTCGGGCGGGTTAGGAAGGACCATGGAGTTCTTGAAGGAAGGCATCCGGAGTACAGGATGCGTCGTACGGATGGATCCTTAGTTACTTTCCACGCGGATCGTCTTTGAAAAATCCCAGCGGCGGATGACCCCAGGCGTAGGAACCAGGCCTGATTTTAACACTAGAACAATCGGCCGGATCAAAATGACCCATCAGTGACATTGTACAAATGAATTTCATATCGATATATTTAAATTGAAGTAGATATGCAGAAAATAATGTTGGAAAATTACAAACTATTACTTGCCAGTATCGAGCATTCCCGGTCGTTCTAGCACTCAAATTTTCTTGCACTCTTGTCACTATTCACTAAAAACAAATAATACACATATATTATTGTATGAGTTATTCATATTCAGGTAGGTTGAAAAATTTTACCAGTGTATGAGTACATACTTACCCTTTGTTCAACATTATTTGCAAAAAAAATAGTCTCTTAGAGCTAGTATGATATATCTAATATACTACGGTGCTGTTGTAGTATAAAATTCTAATCGTTGAAATATTGCTTGCAGTTCATTCCTTGCAACTTCACTGCTGTAGTGTAGATAATCTTCGGTAGCTGGTTCTTCTGGAGGGTGTTCTTCACATTCACGAACAAATTGTGTGGCTTGATCCTGCGTGCACTCTTCTCCTGTGACGATGCTGATCACATCTTGCAAATCAGGTTGAATAATTATTTCACTTTGTCCGTCATTTAAGAGCCCCAGAAGTTTATTCCATCCGCTTCCTATGTTACTTTGAGTAACGTCTGACCACGATTCAGACAACATGTATATGCAGTGTTTTAGCGTGTAGTGTTTATAAAATTCACTGACACCGTTTTCATATGTCAATACACACTGCAACATTTAGTGGAGGAAAGCTCTTTTAGTCTTCTATATTATGCCTTGATCCATCGGCTGAATCAGGGACGTTGTATTGGGCGGCAAATAAATTATTTCGAAGTCTTCATCTTCTTGCAGTGCTGGCGAAACCTTGTGTCCCTCACAATTATCTAATAACAAAATAACTTTCCCGGATATGCGTTTTTGTTCATGAAATTCCCGCAAAGATGGTTTGAAATCGTTTTCAAACCAGTCCACAAACATTGTCCTGTCCATCCACGCATTCACTTGTGATTTAAAAATTACGGGTAAGCTAACTGAATGTTTTAAAGCCCTTGGGTTTTTATATTTATATATTACTAGGATCTTAATTTTATGTGTACCTAACGCGTTTGCACATAGTCCAATGGTAATTCTGTCCTTTCGAATTTTACCACCACTTATATTCAGTTCTGTGTCACTCGAGAGTGTTTTTTTTTTTTTTTTGGAAGAGCCTTCCACACAAGTCCACTTTCATCTATATTATAAATGTTTTCTAAGTTTATGTTTTCATTTTCCACACGTCCTTTGAATTTGTTCACAAATGCCTCCGTACTATTCTCATCAGCGCTAGCTATTCCCCCGTAAATATGCACTAAACGTATGCCCTGGCGTTTTTTAAATTTTGTCAACCAGCCATGGCTCACTTTAAAACGCGAACACGATGCTAAATTATTTTTTAAATCGATGGCTTTCTCTAACATTCAGGCGTCCGTTATATTGTCACCAAGTGTCCTCCTTTGCACAAACTGGTAACGCAGCTTCCCGCGCTTCTCGTGGGTTGGAAGGTCGGGTTGGTGTTGGTAAATTATTGCACGTGTATGTGCCAACTACTTATGATCGCGATTATAGTCGCGACTTTATTTGTGGTGTTGATTATTGCGGACTGGACCGCACTGGTGTATCAAAGTGTCGAATGTTGCGTGTTAGAACGCTCAAAACTGTTGTCGATTGTTTCTGAATGTATTAGAATCTGCCCCGTGTGCCGTGAAGTAGCTGTATATATGTTCCTTTGCCAAAATGGGGAGTTTACCTAGTTGGCAAATCATGGGCCTTTCACCCCCTAGAGCCGCTCTCCTAGGCCCTCGTGCACTCCCCCGTGGTCCGCAGAGTAGGGCGGTGGCAGAGAGGGAGAGACGGTCCCAAACGGGGGTGTCAGCTCCGCGTGGCGATTTTGCTGAAACGTCGACTTTGCGGGTTTATGGCATGTTTACCGTTACTGAGCGCGCAGAGGCAAGTACCGGCTTACCATGTAGCCCGCAGAAGTGGAGAATTTCCGCGGACATCAGGTAACAAGCCAGATTTGCCCTCTGGCTTGAATAGGCTATTGTTATCAAAGAACTTGTAGAAAAAACTTCTCAAAAGTAACGTCGCCTGGAATCCGTGCCATAAACCTCTGTTGGTTAAACATACCGCCTACCTTGAACTGTTCGCACGTTCAATATTAATAAGTATGATCTAAGTACTACAAGCCTATACATACATATATACAGTGAATTATATGGTAATCGTAGCGTTTCAGTGCTTACAGTTAAATATAAAAAAAAAAAAAGTAAGAGCTTTACATGTCTACGTAGTGATATGAGAATTGTGTCTTATGTACTAAGCCGTCTTCTGGTGTCGTTCTCTTCGTTTGCGTCTTCTTCTGGGGTGGGCAGGAAGCAGACCTTAGTGATCGGCCGCTTGAGTATGCCTTCGGCTGTCCTGAGAGTGAGGACCCGCGATACTGCATCTGGTCTAGGATGAGTTTCTGTGATCCTGGCCAGCATCCACTTTAGCGGTGGAAGATTCGGTTCCTTTATAACCACCATGTCCCCAGCCTTGAAGCCAAGGGTAGTTGATCGCCTCCACTTCACCCTCTGTTGTAGGTTATGCAAGTACTCCATGCTCCACCGCGACCAAAAATGCTGGAACATTTGCTTAAGCAATTGATAGCGTTTTAGTCTGCCAGGATTAATATCGCGAAGGTCCTGCTGGGGCAGAGCGGTCAATAAATCGCCGATAATGAAATGTCCAGGGGTCAAAGGGTTCAAGTCGTTAGGATCATCGGAGAGGGGAGATAAAGGACGGGAATTGAGGCATGATTCTACTTGCGTCAGAAACGTGTATAGTTCCTCATACGTCAATCTCTGATCACCGATTACACGTTTAATGTGGTGCTTGACCGATTTGACTGCACTTTCCCACAGTCCGCCAAAATGGGGTGAGTGGGGTGGCATGAAGTGCCAATGTATGCCCTCGCTGCTCAAGAATTCGGCAGTTTTGTTATTGTGCCCCCGGTCTTTCAATAAATCCCTCAATTCGTTAAAAGCCCCAACAAAGTTTGTAGCATTGTCCGAAAAAATGGTTTTGCATCGTCCCCTTCGGGAGATAAACCGACGGAGGCAATTTAGGAAGGCCTCAGTCGTTAAATCCACTGCCAATTCGAGGTGGATTGCCTTCGTAACGAAGCAAACAAAAACGCACAGACATGCCTTTATGGTTACTTTACTGCGAGTTCGTTCCTTTAGTAAAAATGGTCCCGCGTAATCCACGCCGCAATTATGAAAGGGCCACGCGGGTGTTAGACGGGATTCAGGTAGATTCCCCATAACGTACTCTACGGCTGACGGTTTAGCGCTAAAACATTTTACGCATTTACGTACGGCGTCCTTTACCATTGTTTTGCAGGACAATGGCCAGTATCGAGTGCGTATCGATGATATTACCTGCTGACAACCCGCGTGCAGCAATTTCGTATGCTCGTTTCTAATTATAAGGAGCGTGAATTTGTGGCGGGCAGGTAGTATGATCGGGTGTCTTTGGTCGTAAGGGATCGAGGCGTGAGTCAGTCTATCGCCCACCCTTATGATTCCCTCTTCGTCCAAGAAGGGATTTAGCGAAATAAGAGTGCTTGCGTTAGGAACACCGCGATTGGTTTTTAATAACTCTATTTCTTCCTGAAAATTCTCTCCTTGAGCTATTCTCACTAGTGCGATTCGCGCGCGATTCAATTCGGTCGGCGAGAGGGCCGCTGTTCTTATTGCTTGTGGGGGGTCTGACCTGCGGATCGGGGCACGAACCCTTTCCGTAAAACGTAGGCAATAAGCTGTTACGCGAACTAACTTGTTTAACGTGGAAAATTTTTCGAATATCGAGGAGGTAACGACCGCGGTTAGCGCCTTGACCGTTGATTTGAGCTCGGTCTTTTCATCAGACGGTACGTGCGGGGGTGGCCAATTGCTGGGTGAGGCTGTTAGCCACGCCGGACCATTCCACCAAATATCAGCCGCGGCTAGAGCAGCCGGGCAGTCGCCGCGAGATATAATATCGGCCGGATTCTCACCTAACGGCACGTGCCGCCAGTCGGCGGATCGCGTGATTTGTTGCACTTCCGAGACGCGGTTGGCCACATAAGTTTTCCAACGATTCGATGGAGCATTGATCCAGGCTAGGACTATTTGGGAATCTGTCCAATAATATTCCGCGCAAAAACTTATTCCTAATGTCTGTTTTACCTTCGCAGCCAAGTGTGTTAGTAATGTCGCGCCGCATAATTCTAATTGCGGAAGACTTATTACCTTTAGAGGTGCTACTCGCGATTTAGCGCACAGAAGTTTGGTCGAAATGTTTCCCGTTGAGTTTATTGACCTGACGTAGATACAGGCGCCGTAGGTCCGTTCAGAGACGTCCGAGAAGCCGTGCAGTTCGACCTTTACCGAGTTGTCCAGTGTAACGCGTCTTTGTATTGTCATGTGGTTGAGTTCGGATAATTCCGCGCGAAACTTGACCCATTGCGAAAATAGCCATTGGGGAATCGACTCATCCCAACCCAACTGCAATTGCCAGAGTTCCTGCATCATTATTTTCGCCTGGATCATAACAGGGCCTATCAGTCCTAGGGGGTCAAAGATCTGCGCGATTTCCGATAGCATCGCACGTTTTGTTATTCGCGTGGTATCCGATGGTTTGACCGCGTATCGCAGTACGTCGTCTTGCACACTCCAAATGAGGCCTAAGATTTTTGGGTCTTTGCTCACGCTTAGGTCTATCGCGCTTTCACCGTTGCATGCTGTTATCCGCGAGTCGTTCGAGGCCCATTTTCGAAGTTCGAAACCTGCCGTGGCGAGCGCGTTCGTTATGTCCTGTTTCAGGGCGTTTGCCTCGGCTAGCGTATTTACACCGGTCAATAGTATGGTCTTGCTTGCTACTGGGAATTGTTGAACGCAATCCTTTCCTATCTGTTTTAATGTGCGCGTTGCTAAAAATGAGGCCGCCGCGGTGCCGTAGGTAACGGTGTTCAATTCGAAAACTGTTATAGGATCTTGCTCACTCGGGCGCCACAGTATTCGTTGGAACCTTCTCTGTTCGGGCGTTATCAAAATCTGTCTGTACATTTTTGTAATGTCGGCCGATAAAACTATCTTGTGTCGTCTGAATCTAAGTACAATGGATATTAAGTCGTCTTGCACGGTAGGTCCTACTCTTTGCGTGTCATTGATGGACACGCCAGAGGTTGATTTTGCGGAACCGTCAAAGACCACCCGCAGCTTCGTTGTGCTGCTGCTGTCTTTAAATACCGCGTGATGGGGCAGGTAGTAACACCGCGTATCCCGAAGGTCGGTGACGCGCGTCATGTGTCCTAAGTCCTCGTATTCCTTCATAAACGATGCGTAGACCTGCTTCAATAAGGGATCCGTTTAATCTCCTTCGTGCTAGCTCCCGAGTGTCTCCTAATGAGTGTAGCCTTTCATTGAAGGGAATGCTCACTACGTACCGGCCGTCTTTGTTTCGTGTCGTCGTCTTGTGAAAGTGAATTTCACATTCGTCTGCGTGATTGCTGTCGGTTACAGGGCGCACGTCCATGCAATTTTCGATCTCCCAAAATTGCGTTATGGACCTTTCTAGCTGTGTATTAGTGACGAGGTGACAGACCCGCGGCGTTGGTGGAGGAGTTGAAAAGTGATCTAATCTACCGCCTAGTACCCATCCCAGCTGGGTTTCCTGCCAAATTAAACGTTGAGACGGGACCTTATGCTGCCCGATACATAGAAGCTCCCAGAACAGACGCGCTCCTATTAGTAGGTCTATTTTTCGAGACTCATAAAACCGTGGATCTGCTAGCTTGCCTCCGGGGGGAGTCGGTATCAAGCATTTCGTTAGTGATGTGGTCGGCATCTTCTCCGTTATTGTCTTCATAACGAAGCAAGATAACGTGGCCTTGAAATTGTTAAATCGCGAATGTATGGTGACTTCGGTCTGACTGTTTATGCTACTTATATGCTTGCCTATACCGCCTACCGTTGCCTCTGTACCGATGCAGGCAAGTCCCATTCTTCGACAACCTTCCCTTGTGATGAAGTGCGCTTGAGATCCAGCGGCTAGGAGAGCCCTGCATTCATGAGTGATCCCAGTTTCCACCCTCTCTCTCTCGGCGGCCTCCTTCTGGAGCATGACCTACTCACAGAAGGAGGCCACCGCCTGCCAACATGGCCCAGATTAGGGCCAGCGGCGAGAGGTCCTGGCCTATCTCACCCACCAGGACCTGGCGCTCCACCTCCCACGCGGGGCACTCCGCGAGGGTGTGTTGCACCGAGTCCTGGCGTCCTTCCTCGCAATGGTGGCATCCGTGGTCCACCTCTCTACCGATCCGGGCCAGGTACTCCCCGAAACATCCCTGTCCGGTGAACACCTGTGTGATGCGATATGTGAGCTGCCCCTTGCCGCGGTCCACCCACTCGTCAAAAGACGGGTGAACCGCCCCCACGGCGCGCTGGCCTATTATCCTCGCCAAGTGGTCTTTCCACATGGGCAGGGCGCCTTATCAGGACTGGCGCCTCAGCACCTCGACCTCTGACGCCGACGGGATTGCCCCACCCCGGCGGAGTTCGCGGAGGCGCCCATATAGTTGGGCGTCCCCCTCCGCCAGGAGCTCGAACGGGGCGAGTCACGCCAGCGCCATCGCCGCCTCGTGGGAGATCGTACGGAATCCACGGGCGATCCTGATGGCCATCACACGCTGAAGTCGACGGACCTTGGTTAAGCTCCGCCGACTGGCCATCAAGTCGCCCGCCCACACAGGTGGCCCGTATAGGGTCATACTACGCACGACCCCCTCGTAGAGGCAGCGAACCCATTCGTTAGCTCCAAGTAACTCGGGGGACCAAAAGGTCGAAGTGCTCTTCGAAGCGCCAGCGACCGTCCAGGTGGAGGCCGAGATACTTCATCGTGCGACCCACACGAATCGACGACTCACACACGCGAAGCCACGACTGGGGCCGCCCCCAGCCCTGAGGCCCGTTGTAGAACCACAAAGCCTCGGTTTTGCCGGGGGCGACGCTGAGCCCCAGTCCCCGGATCGACGTGACCACGGATGCCACCCCGGCCTGGGCGAGGCGAATGGTCCTTCCTGCTTCCCGCCCGGCGGCGAGCACGAACGTGTCGTCGGCGTAACACGTCAGCGCGACGCCGCAGGGCAGGTAGGCCCGCAAAGCTGAGTCGTATCTGACGTCCCATAGCAGGGGGCCCAAAACGGACCCCTACGGGACGCCACGACTCATCTCCCTCCGGATTACTCCGTACCGGCCCTGAAATCCACCTGTCGCTCAGGTAGCTCCCGATTACCTTCCTCAGGTAACGCGGCGCTCTCTTCGCTACGAGCGCCGCCCTAATGGTCCCTCAGAGGAGGGAGTTGAACGCGTTGGCGACATCCAAAGATACCGCCAACACGACCCCGCCCCTGGAGGTGGCCGAATCCGATAGGGCACGAACCCGGTGGATCGCCTCCACCATGGATCGGCCCTGCCTGAAGCCATACTGGCACTCGACCAAATCGGGACCCCGTCGCGACAGGTGGCTGGGAAGGCGGGAAGCTGTAATCCTCTCTAAGAGCTTTCCCGCCTCGTCCAGGAGTATGATGAGCCGGTACGCGGAGGGACTCCTTCCTTAGGAGGACCATCCGCCCCCTCTTCCAGGGGGTGGAGAACAGCGCCTGCTGCACGCCGTCTGGACCCGAGGCCTTGTTTCCCCGGGCCCTAAGGCGCTACACCGCCCCGGCAAGCTCTTCCTTCGTCACCCCCAGGTCGGAGGACCGTTCCACCTGGTCCGCCCCCGGATCTGGTAATTGCTCCTCCCCCTGAGGGAAGAGCTTTTCCACCACCCGATCCAGGACCCGAGGGTCTACGCTCTCCGTGACCGGAGGGGGGGGGGGCATGGGCGCATTTTGTCCATCACCATATGGTATGGACGCCCCCATGGGTCCCGGTCCAGAGAGCT
Source organism: Habropoda laboriosa (assembly GCF_001263275.1). Lineage (NCBI taxonomy): Eukaryota > Metazoa > Arthropoda > Insecta > Hymenoptera > Apidae > Habropoda > Habropoda laboriosa. The sequence continues at coordinate 41,689 of NW_017101015.1, forward strand.
GAGGAGCTCCGTCCACGCCTCGGTCTTGGCCCTCCTGATGGCGCGCTGAAGGGACGCCACCCTCTCCCGGTAGAGTCCCTACAAAGTCGCCTTTCTCGCCTCGTCGCGGATCCTCCTTCTGCGGGCTCTGGTGTACTGGCGTCGGGCCCTAACGCAGTCCTGGCGTATTTCTGCTATTTCGCCCGACCACCAGTACACCGCCCGCCTTCGGGGAGGCTTGGCCCAGGGCATCGCGCAATCGCCGAAACCTCCCCCTCGACATCCGCGACGGGCCCGACCGGAACTTCCGGCCAGGCCGCGACGAGAGAGGCCGCCACCAGGGCGTCTTCGTCCAGGCGCTTGTGCGGCCATCTTCGCGGTGGTGAGGCCACCGGGCAGCGCGGGGCGAGGGCGGTGGAGACGTCGAACCGAATGTATCGGTGGTCCGACAAGATCTCCACCTCCTCTTCCACCCTCCACCACGACACGCGGCTCGCACCGGGGAGTGGGGGGTAAGTCAAGTCGACAATGGACCGCCTCCGGAAGCGCACGCAGGTGTGGGCCGAACCCCGATTGACAAGCTGGAGGTCCAGCCCCGCTGCCCAATTTGCCACCGCCAGCCCCTCGCGTTGGCCCTGGGGAACGCCCACATCTCGTGGTGGGCGTTGGTCCCCCAGGACCAGTACCGGACGGGGTGCAATACGGGAGCCTTTGCACAAACCACTCCAACAACAGTTGATCGAGTTCTTCATACGTTGGTTCCATTATTCTTTGCCGCTTCAGTCCACGTTTACCTTTATCCGCAAAGATATTAATTTTCGTCACATCTTCCTTAATACGATAAATAGTTATTTCACTAACACCGTATATCTACGCAATTGTCTCACAGGTTACCGATGCTCCTTGTAAGTCTTTCAAAACGTTCGCACGTTGTTCAATACTCAACGTCATGTTTTTTTTCTTTTTTTTTTTTTTTTTTTGCCATAATTTACTTTAATTAAACACTGTATGGTGGATTTTATTTTAAATATATAAAAGATAGTTCGGTTTATGTGACGGTTCAACTGTCCGTTTCAGCACTTCGTAAAACAAGTCTGCGAAGAGAGAAACACATACCTGCTGGACGGGAACGAAACAAATCCATAAATCGCAATATCCTTACAACAAAGTTGTGACCTGGAGAATTAACGAACCAAAAGAAACATCCAACAAATCGAACAAAAAACAAAACACAAAAAAAATCCGAATACCTTACGGACAATTTATATATTAACATAAAGAGAGATATTACCAAGTAATATACTCACAGAACGTGCTGGGCACGAAACAAAACGAATAAACAAAATGTCTACAAAAACAAAGAAATAAAATGTCTAAAACAAGTAGAAATGGGTTCGCCTCCACGTGGCGGGGACGGAAACGAGGGCATAAATCCCTACGGCTAAATAACCCACAAAAACGAACGACACAAAATTCGTAAAACACCTATCTGTATTGGGAAACAGATAGGTAAAAGATTATGATCGAAGCAGTAATGAGCTCAAAGCTCGCAAACTGCAACATCATTGAGAAATACATAGACATGTCCGTTTCAGCAACCAACCAATCTCGTGGGAACAGTTATGGACACCAAAAATAAAAATAAAAAACAAAATGTAGAGTTGGGTGGGAGGAGTTTGGAGAAGGCCGCGTCGGGGGAACGCGCGAGACGCGATGTCGAAAAGAAAGGGGCGCCAGTGGGATTCGAGGGGATGGAGATCTCACCCTCCTCAGGCGTCATGTTCGTGTAAGGAATGAAAGTTGTGAGCGTGCATGTGTGAGTGAAAGAGTGAGCGTGAGTCTGGATAGAATGAGTGCAAGATCGGTGTGTAGTGTGGGAAGTGTGAAAAGTGCTGTGAGTGGTTTGAGTGATGAATGTGAAAAGCGTGGTAAAAAACGCCGTGTGAATGATGATGGTATGAATGATGAATGTGAGCATGAAGAGTTAACGCGAGTGAAGTGTGTGAGTGATAAGTTGAGGCGGTTTGTATTGTCGGAGAGCAACCGCATCTCCAAGGCTGCGTGCGAGGGTATACTCGGACTTACGTCCGAGTATGAAGAATGCGTAATGAGAGTGATTATGAAGAATGAAAGATTAGAAGGTAGATTGCAAGAGAGGCAACTGCAAGAGCGTGAGAATGTGAAAAGAGTGAATGTGTCTGAATGCTACGCCGATGTGGCGAAGCGAAATATGGGTGTGCGTGATAATCGTGTTGTGCGTGATGGTGTGAATGCGCGTGATATGAGTGTGCGTGAAAATGTTAGTGTGCGTGAGGGTGCCAGAACGAATGTGCGTGAAAGGAAGGCTCCACCACGGAAGGCGTATGCCGTCGTGGTGAAGCCCGTAAATGAGAGTGCGAATGTTACAAGTGAGGAGATTAAAAAGAAAGTTTTGAATGAGGTGAGTGATCTGCTGAATGTGCGTGTGAGTGCTTTGAGAAAAACGAGGAATGTAGGTATTGCGATAGAAACGGTGACTGAAAGAGAGCGAGGAATAATCCGTGACTGCACGAAGTTCAAGGAAATCAGCCTTACGGTCGATCTCCCAAAGAAGATCGGCCCAAAGGTCATTCTGTATGATGTGCCAAATGAAATGTCGAGTGAGTGTATTATGAATGATTTGTATAAACGTAATTTAAGAGAGTATATGAGTGTGAGTGAGTTCAAAGAGCGTGTAAGAATTATAAGTAGAAGTAACAAGAAAGATGCGAAAGATGGGAATGTGGAGTTGGAAGTGAGTGGACGAGCGAAAGACAGAATGTTGAAAGAAGGAAGAGTGTATGTGGGATGGAATGCGTTTAAAGTGAGAGAGATTGAATGTGTGATGAGATGCTTTAAGTGTTATGGCTTTGGTCATATGATGCGTGAGTGTAAATTGGAAGAGAAAGTGTGTAGAAAGTGTGGAGTGCAAGGGCATGAAAGTTTTGTATGTGGAGCAAAAGAACGGTGTAGAAATTGTAAAGAGAGAAAGAGAGTGTGTGGTCACTCCGTGCTTTCGAAGGATTGCCCGGAGTACCAAAGTATGCTTGATAGAATGAGAATGAGAGTAAGCGATGACTGATTGTATGAATGTGATTCAGGTGAATTATCAGCGTGCGAGTGCGGTTTTGAATGATTTGGGTGTGATGATGAGTGAAAGAGGAGTGAATGTAGCGCTCCTGCAGGAGCCTTAAGTCGCGTATGGTTCAGTGAAGGGTCTGCCAACCCACATGAGAGTGTATGCGTGTGATTAAAGCGTGTGTGGAATCAATGTTGGTGAATGAGTGTACGAATGAAAATGGTGTGTGTGTGGATGAAGAGCAAGTTTGGATGTATGTATGTGGTGTCCATGTACTTCCAGTTCGGGGCGGATATCGAACCGTATCTGGAGTACATGGACAGAGTGATTGAGTATGCAAGTGATGTGCCTGTGTTGTTTGGTGTGGATGCGAATGCAACGAGTGCTTTGTGGTACAGCAAGGGTGAATGTAGAGGACGCGAGAGTGAAATGAGAGGTGAGATTTTGGAGGAATACTTGGTTCGAAAGAATGTGTGTGTGCTGAACGAGCCGAGTGAATGGTACACCTTCTGCGGAGCGAATGGACAAAGTGATATTGATATAACACTTGGTTATGGGTTGAATGAAGCATATGAGTATGAATGGGACATTAAGAATGAATGGGGTATGAGTGATCACAATGTGATATTGATACGTATGTAGAAATATGAATGTGAATCTGGAATGAATGATAGAGTGAATGTGAAGAAGAGATGGGTCACCAGGTGTGTTGATTGGGAAGAGTATGGAAGATTATTAAGAATAAGTGCGGATATGTATGGTATGAATGAGTATAAGGAACTGAATGCATGTGAAAAGGCCTCGCTCCTGACCAAATGAATAGATGAAGCTAATGAGAGAATGATGAAAAGAAAGGGTGGGATGAATGTGAAAAGAGCGAAATGGTGGACGAGTGAATTACAGGATATGCGTAAATGTGTGCGGAGGGAGAGAAGAAAGTATCAAGTGTCTGCAAAGCCTTCGGGCAGGTGCGGACTCGGGCAATGTCCGTTTCAGCAACCCCACCATCCTGAGCTTTGCAACCCGGTGAGCGATATCGTGAGGGAGTGCAGGCATCTCTTTAGGAGTGCCAAAACGACTACCCTTCCTCTCCTTGTCCCCAACATATCCTCGTCCATCCTATCCATTACCTTCCTTACGATCCTTCGCCTGTAACAGGGTCAGAGCGCAGGACTTGCGTGTACTGGTGAGTCCGCCTTCCCGTGGTTCCCCGTGGATGCGGTGGCAGTCGACGTCGGGGTATTTGCTCGGTTTGACTGTTTAGGAGTGCCAAAAACGACTTTACCCTTTCTGTCCTTTTTTCCCAACATATCCTCGTCCATCCTAATCATTACCTTCCCTGCGATCCTTCGCCTGTAACAGGGTCAGAGCGCGGGACTTGCGTGTACTGGTGAGACCGCCTTCCCGTGGTTCCCCGTGGATGCGGTGGCAGTCGACGTCGGGGTATTTGCTCGGTTTGACTATTAACGTAACGAAAGGGCTCATCCGCTGAAAACGCTCAGCGGCGTGGCTGGATTTTTCCATCGCCCGTCTCGGGGCTGTGGCTGGCTGGTGCGTAGATTCTTAAAGCTTGATAGAGGTAATAGGCATCTGCCTGGGTACTCTGAGCCCTTATCAGGGCGGCTACACTAACATGTCCGTTTCAGCGGACTAATCTCGAGCTGACCGCCGAAGGGTAAAGACGTGTACCTGACCGACTACCTGCTAAGGAACGTTCGGGCTGCCCCGCCCCCAAGCTGGCATCGAGGACAAAGGAGCAAGCGGCTGAGGAATATCAGTGAAAGTTTCTGGGTTGATTTTCTGCCAAATATTCACTCCTGAGTGAATATTTGTTTAGAAAGAAGGTGATACAGTGACTGCGAGTACAACCGAGTTCTCGCAAGGGCGTCGGAAATTATGAGAATCAACGCGACGCGTCGGAAATTTCCACCGCGTCGAGCTCTCTCGTTTGAAAAGTTCACGGAAAGGTATCTGCCTCTTCAAGGAAGATATCTCAGTTTGCTACGAGTGTACCCGCGGAGTTGGTGCTATCGCATCGGAAAAATTCCGCGTAGATCGCTCGTTTAATCCGGTGGAAAGTGTGTTTGACGCGGGAAAAGCTATCCTCGGACTCGACGGGGACAGATAAATTTTAGAGACACCATCGTATGCGCGCTTAATCACCGCGCAAAACGGCATAACGCACGTCGAAATCGGTTCAGAAATCGATTTTTGGCGTCGATATAAAGTTCCGCGGGTGATCCAGCGTAACGGACTTTTGCGGGAAACGTTTATGGCCGCCGAAGCGACGCCAAGTTAGTTCGCGAAAGTGAACGCGTGGCGGCGCAGCGGCAGCCCTTCGCCGAGAGCTCCTCGGAGGCAACTGGTCGAGCACCGCGCTGATTGGCCGAGGCCCCAGAGCTCGGATTGGCCAAAGCAAGGAGTCTTCCCGGACTCAGATTGGCCGACATCCAGCAACTGCCATTGGCCCACGTGACAATGCGTTCGCACGGCTATTGGCTGAGAGCTGCCGGTGAGTAGAAATTTTAATTTCTCTAGGAGTAAAATAGAACAGAATAAAAGTATATCACTGCATGAAAGCAATTGTGAATGCTGCATGATAATAATAACAGGGACTAAAATCGCAACCCGCCGACGTTGGCATCTGCCGCGGATCGGCCTTATCAATTTGCATCGAAAATAGTAACTCGGTCCACGTACGAGGCAGGAAGCTGCAGAATATCTCAATTTGTGCGCGCTTTCATAAACTTCAATCCGCAGAAATCCCAAGACGATCGCATAAAAGTTCGATTTTTAACGGACAATTAGAAAACCGAAGGCCACCGCCGGCCGAACGTCAGCCGCTCGGAGCGGCCCGCGCATTACACCTCCTAACTCCGCCGTCGACAGGAGTAGAAACAAACGGATTGTCTCCCTAACTGCGCGCTACAAAAAGGAGAAACCTGTCCAATTCTCGCGATCATCGGACGAACGATCGAATTTAATCGGCGGAATAAGTAATCGCGCGGAAACTCGGGATGGCCCCGCTTCTTCTCGAGCATCCCCTAACCTCCGACAGACAGTACGGGTTTCGGCCCGGAAGGTCGACGGAGGATGCGATCGTGAAGCTCCGCGAAACGATCGCAGGAACGGCGATGACGAGGAGGAAATATACACTGGCGATAGCGTTCGACATCTCGGGCGCCTTCGACAATGTATGGTGGCCCAACGTGCTCTGTGAATTGAAGAGGAGGAACTGTCCGCGGAATCTGTTCAAACTGGTGAAGAGCTACTTCATCGAGAGAACAGTCCGCATAATAGGAAGGAACGACACCATCGGGAAAGCTGTGACAAAAGGATGCCCACAGGGATCGATATTGGGTCCAAGTTTCTGGAACCTGGTATTCGACGACCTGCTGGCTATACTAACGTCCAGCGAAATGGAGTGCGAAGCCATCGCTTACGCAGACGACATCCTCGTCCTCGTAGCAGGAGATACGAGAGTAGATCTGCAGTCTAGAGGGCAGGATGTCGTCAACGCGGTCTCAGAGTGGTGCAAAAGCAAAAAGCTGAAACTCTCACAAGAGAAGACCGAAATGCTGTTGATGAGTGGGAAACTGGACGCCCGGCGCCCACCAACCATACGAATCGACGGCAGGAGTCTCAGAATGCAGCAGGCGATCAAGTATCTGGGAATCCATATCGGCAGTGGTCTCAGCATGGATCTACACGCTCGAACCACAGCCGACAGGTGCAAGAAGATGTTCAACAGCTTCGCCAGGATAGCCAGAGCCAATTGGGGCCTGGGGCACGTGGCACTCCGGACACTATACCGAGGGCTATACGTCCCCATCGCCACATACGCGGCCGCTGGCTGGAGCGACCTGTTGACAAAGAAGAACCTGGGAACCCTGGAGAAATCGCAAAAGACGGCACTTCTCAGCCTAACGAAGGCATACCGGACGGTATCCACGCCAGCACTCCAGGTCATATCGGGAGAAATCCCCATAGACCTCCTCATAAAGGAGAGAGCAAGGACGTACCGGATACGAAGACCAAGGGACGACGCGGAGGGGGACACACCGAACAAGACCGAGATACGGCAGAAGACGGTGGAGTACTGGCAGAACCGATGGAACACGGAAACGCGTGGACGAACAACCTTCGAGTTCTTCGACAACGTCCACAAGCGTATGAAAAGCAGCTGGATCCACCTCGACCACTATGTATCACAAATACTCAGTGGTCACGCGTGCTTCAACAGCAAACTCAAATCACTTGGTTTGAGTGAAAAAGCTGAGTGCGACTGTGGCGCGGAGGAAACATCCAGTCACGTGCTGTTCGACTGACCACTCCACGAGGAAGCTCGAACAGCCATGAAAACTGGCATGACATCCGCGGCCCAGGAATGGCCGATAAGAAAATCCGAGTTCGTCAGGAAGGATACGTTCCAACATCTCCGCACATTTGCCAGAACGGCACTGTCCGCGAAAGAGGCAAAGGACAGGGAAAAGCGAACCGAGCAGAAGGGTGCGAGAACCAGAAGGCCGGTGGTGTTTGTTCTCGAGGAAAGGAAACAAGAGAAACAGGAGGAGACCGAACCTCCACCAGGAATGGAGAGAAAAGCCCAGGAAATGGGCAAGGAAGAAGAAAGAAGAGGAACCAGGATGCAGCAAACAGTGATAGTGGACATATTCATCCGCACCGGTACGGCGGACGCGCGGGGGAAGACGCTATTTCCGCTCCCACGCGGAGTAGCAAGGCGCGGTTTCCTCCATCGTGTGCGCGTTGTCAGTGGGAGGAAACCACGCAAATTTCAACGGTGTCGGCCAAAAACTCGACTTTTGGCAGCCGTATAAGCAGCCAAGTACCGGCAGGCTCGGCCCGGGCCGTCAGCGAAGCGGTGAAGTGAACGCGCGGGGGGCAGAAGCTATCTCCGCTCCCACGCGGAGAGGCGAAGCGCGGCCGCGAATAACGCGAGTCGGACAGTGAACCAACGTCGCCGGGGCAGGCGAAGACGGAGGGTGAGTGCATGTGCACGGCAGGGTGCATGTTGAGTGCATGACAGCTCGCCTGGAATATTCAATCTCTTTCTCCCCACCCTCCAGGCCTATCTCTCTGTGTAAATGTATTTTTTTAGCAATTTGTTTTTGTAATTCATCCAAAACGATATATTATGAAATTAAATTAATCACTCAATAAGTATTAACATTAGATTGTTTCCTCGATATGGCCATGGTGGTCATCAGTGACTGAAGTGCCTCAAATGTTTAGAATAATTAAAATAAAATAAATGTTATTAACTTAAAATTTTGAACGTCATAGCTAGCTAGACATTATTTTAAATTGAAAAAAAAAAATTATAAAGCATAATAAGCATAATACTATGCTTAAAATGTATTTTCTTGTGGCCGCCTGACAGCAACCTGTAAATCTGGCGTGACAGTGAACGTGTTAATAAGTAAATGTTGTTCAAATTATGTTGTGTTTTATGTCATTTTCATCAGAAATATCTCATCAATATGTTAAGAAAAATTTTGGGATAAAAAAACATAAAATTAAAAAAGTTTCATCCTTATCTTTTATTCGCTGTCCTTGTCTACGTTCGGCAAACTACAAAGACGGGCACGAGGCTCGAAAACTGAGTCCCTGACTCTACAAGTGTCAGGTTTAGGTTCCTTGTGGACTGACACTTGTAGAGACATTACTGTATATCGCTTTGGATGAATTACAAAAACAAATTGCTAAAAAATACATTAAATACCTGTACACATTATCCGTCGAATGTAGAGTGAAATATCTTTTAAGGAAATGATGTTAGGAAAAAAATGTTTTAACAACAGTTGTTTGGTACGAGGGGGAAAATTATGTAGTATAAATATTTTTTGTGTACTGGTATGGTGGGGGAGATTTCAAAGTCAGTTTAATTTTTTTAAATGGAACACTATATTTTTTTATACCTAATATGATAGTGTATGTTAAGACAAATCCAACGAGGTGCGAACAAAGTCATTTCACATAGGGTCATAACAGGGACATTTTTTTTTCATTTAGTTTCAAATAATTTTCAGCTAACGAGCTATCACTCATGGCCGCCTAGCAATCCAAAAGGATACAAGTAAAGTTTGTATAAAATTTCGTATATAATTTACATTTGGAAATTTCTATTTGCTAATTGCTTATTATACGTTAATATTTCCTTTTGTGTTTTCTATTTTCTCTCCAATTTATGGGACAGTAAAGGTTTGTGTATCCAACTGTTGTGTTTTATTCAATTTTATTTCGTAGGATTTAATAAATATTCTATTTTAATTTATTTTATACCCTTTTTTATTTATATGTTATTTGTATATTTATTTAGTTAGATATATTTGTATTGTTAAACTTTAACTTTCTTTGTTTACTTAATTATTTATTCTACTTTCTTTTCAGATTTCAAAAAATCATCATTAGGGTCTCTTAGCCGTTAAGACAATGTCTCGCCGTTGCCCGCCCCTAGCCCCGAGGAGGCGGACCCTTCATCTATCGCATCTAACAAGGAACGTTCGCGAACGGTCCGGCTTCGATTTTGATGAAACTTTGTACACTTATAAAGCAGCCAAAAATAATCCACACGTATTTTTTTTTAGTTGCGGTATCTCGAGTTTAAGGGGTGAAACCACCCCTTGAAGTTTTGGCTCGAAACGGCTATCTCGAAAACGGAAAGACATACGAAAAAATTGTTAATGGGCGAGGTTAATGGTTTCTGATGTACAATAACATGGTGTTAAAAAATTTAACAAAATACAGTTTGTTTATAACAAAAAAAAATTTATTAACTTAATTTTTCATTTTATTGAAATTTTCATAATGACAAAAAATGACGAGCATTTTATTCCAAATCCATTAGTATATAACATTTTAAAATTGCCTCTTACAGTTTTGCAGATTTTGATGATTTACATATTGCGCGCACATCCACTATGGTAGTAGCCGTTCTAACTTTGATTTTAGATAGTAAGGAACTTAAGGTAAAGTTTTCATCCCAGTGAATGGGGCATCTAGTTATTACTTGGAAATCGAACTACCAATCTAATCCCTCTTGATTAGGTAGTTTCTTTTACGTTGTAATCAACGAGGTTCTCTCTCCTGATGCAGACGTACTAACATGTCTAGCATCACGTAGCGCCAACAGATCTCTGCCTACCATGGGCGAGAATGGAGCTATCATGTTGAAGTTACTATTAATAGTATCAACCCCACCCGGTAATGCAAATCCTTGTTACTCGTTCTCTCTCTACATAAAGCAAAGACAGCCACAGAATAACATTGTGCACTGCCTAATGCCACCGGAGACTGAATTGATCCTATGACGGTGACTATCCTGTCTCGATTCTGGTTTACAACATCTCCATCAATGATGAGAACTTTCATCCATCCGAGCAACGTCGTATTTAATCCATGGATGGGTTTTCCCATCACCATTCGATAGCGGGATTCCATGCCTCGAAGCGATCCCGAAACGCGGGCAGCCAATTCAGCTCTCCATCTTATGCGCGATTGCATGTCAGTGCCATCAAGGAAACTCACATCCTGTAGGCTCCGTAGGCCCTCGTTGTTAAGCCTTTCAACGCCAGGTCTGTATCCCAGTAGATTTTGCGTCGGAACGCCATGTTGTGGAGACATTCCATCAGGGAGTGGATGCCAGGGTCCAAACCGTCTATCCTCGTTCTGTTGAACGGTCGCCTCCACCAATCTTGATGTAACAAGGGGAGACACGTAACATTCATAGACGTTATGGTTGGCAGCCCCACACACTCCAAATCCACCAGAGAGTTGTTCCGGTATTTGTTCAGCCGCCTCAATGTGCTGGTTTGGTACAGCACAATCTGATATACTTAGTTTAACCAAATCTATCAAAATATGCTCTTTTGTGTAAATTAACTCTTTTTTATTATCTCTGTTGGCGTTTAAAAACGGGTACCTGGTTGCCTGGTAGTATGGGCAGTCAAACAGCATATGTTCCACTGTCTCGGCTGTGTCCTTGCAAATTGGGCAATTTGGTGAATTTATGATTTTTCTTTTGTGTAACGAATAATTAATTGAACCGTAACCGGTTATAATATACGTCATATATCGGTCTAATTTGAACCAAGAACACTCTGTATGAAGTTATAGGTGTCTCTTCCATGCTCTTCTCTATCCCATCTGGTTTGCCATTCGTGATTTATTTCTAATTCTATAATTTCTTTCTCTTTATCGATGTTTATATCATAAACTAAATTTTTTGCCTCAAAAGTATAATTTTTCCAAACTACGTTGTTGTTGCGTTTGACCCGGTTTATAATTCCCTGCTTAGTAATTATTAAATCGAAAGGTATTAAGCCACTTATAATTTGCAGTGACACCGTGGATGTAGTTCTACACGCAGGAATCATAGCCAAAAGTATGGTTCGCTGAGCTGCGAGTAAGTGCCTTCTGATTAAACTGTGCTGACATTTGTCGAACCAGACTGAGGCTCCATATGATATGATAGGAATGACTACAGCTTTGTACAAGACGTCCAAGATACATATGTCGTTTCAATCCCCATTTCTGTTTTACCACTCTTTTAATTGACATAATAAAACTAGTCAATTTGTCTCTCAGATACTTAGAATAAGCTATAAAATTCATTTTGTTGTCTATAATAATTCCCAAGTATTTAACTTGTTCAGAATATTTTTCATTTATACCGTTAATTTTCAAAATAGGCATCCTTCCCTTATCTAGTTTGCCTTTCATTAGCATTGCGGCTGTTTTTTGAGTTGATACTTTTAGTTTGCTTGTAATGAACCAGTCCTTTAAAATTTCTGTTGCTCTGTTTTCCGAATTTTCAATATCTTTTCTAGAATTTTCTTTTATTAAAATAACTAAATCATCGGCATATGCCACCGTTTCAATACTATCTTCTAATAATTCATTTTTTAATTTGTACAAGAGGGCGTGCATGCACCAATTCTAGGCCGCAGGGCCTATAATCGAGCCTTGCGGGCAACCTTTTTCCATTGTTCTTGTAGCTACATCATAATTTGTTTCTATTGTCATTTTTCTTTTTTTTGAAATAACTGTCCACCAATTTAAGTAGACAGCTACTACAACCAGCTTCGACTAGTCTCGCTTTAATGGAATACCACCACAGGTTATCAAAGGCGCCCTCTATGTCTATAAATAACGCAACTATTAATTTTTTGTTACAAGATATCAAGATACCAAGAAACCAAATTGTCTATTGCTTTGCATGTTGTTATTGATATACTTTTCTTCTAAGCGGTTTACAATAATTCTTTCGAATATTTTGGCTATGACCGGGAGGAATGCAATAGGCCTGTACGAATTTATTTTGTTTCTATTTCCTTGTTTATCTTTTAATATTATTCTTAATTCCGCATTTTTCCATAAAGTTAGGAAACAAGAGTTTTTAAGGCAGTTATTAAATAAGTTGTAAATTACTTGTGTGTTTGTTTTCCAAAGAGCTTTAACTATTTCTGATTTAAAACCGTCAATACCAGGTGTTTTTTTAGTTTCGGTTTTCTTGATTGCTGAAGCTATTTCGGCCAGTGTAATTTCGTTTTCAACGTTAAAGTTACGATATTTAATTACTTGGGATTTTATTGAACGATGTATTTCTACTTCGTTTAAAACATCGTCTTTTGGTACACATTTATCCAATAAAGCCTCTAAAGTTTCTTTCAAATTTTTTGTTGTAGTGCCATCTGGGAGTTCCACGGAGCACATACAGATAGACTTGTTAATTTTGTCTGTTACAATTTTGTAGACTATGCTCCAAGGATCTTTGTTGCCTTCTTCGTTTACAAATCTTTTCCAAGATTCGGATTTATACTTCTTAATTTCGCCTGCATATTTATTGCGCGTGTCCTTATAAGTTCTTACGTAGTTCGGGATAAAATCTACGAGTCGCAACCTGCGAGCTCTCGCCAGTTGTCGTTTAGCAATATTAGCTTGTTTGCGCATTTTCGTCAGATTAACATTCCATCAAGGGACTGCCCTATTCGTTGCGTATTTTTTTGGTATAGATTGTTTGCAGACATTTCTGAGTGTGTCATTAAAAATTTTCACTGCTATTTCTGGTCTTTTTTCTTTCAAAGCTGTTACGGTATTATTATTAAATTTTTCGTCAATTAAAATGTCAAACCTGTCCCAGTTAGCCTTACCAACGTTATATTTATTCTGCTTCACTCAATTATTCGGTAAAATAGTTTGTTTAATTTCGAAAATTACTAAATTGTGATCACTGGTTGTGCATTTATCGTTGACTGTCCAATTATCATATTTGTTCAACATGTTTCGCAATACAATTGATGTGTCAATGTTTGACTCACCGTGTGTTGTGGAGTAAGTATACGTATTGTTTGGTCTGTTGATTACAAAAAGATTGTTATTAAAAAGAAATTAATTTCTTTCGCTCGTCTGTTTTGTCAGAGTACCACATTTCTGATTTTGAATTTGAATCCATAACTATTATAATTTTTTCTCCGTTAAGTTTAGTTAAAATATTTTCTATTTTGGTTAGGAAGATCTCAACTGGGAGCGAGAATTGACAATAAACGTTTATAATGTAAAATTTTCCTTATTAGTTATGACCTGGAAGCACATAATATGTTCGTTTTCTAAACTTGTGTATTGAGAAATGTCCATTTTGTTTTTAGCAACTACCGCAGCCACCCAAGGGTTTTTAACCGACGGTTTTAGAAGCATTAGCTCAAAGGAGTTGTATCCTCTGGCTATGCCCTTATAAGTGTATGGATCTTGCAAGCATAGAAGGATTGAGCGGACAGTTAGTGTCAATGGAGCTTACTTGAAGCTGGACTCGCTCTGTTGCCTCAGGCTAGGCCTACTACAACGATGGTGGGGAAGCGTTTTAAACCACTGCGAAGAGTCACGCATGTAGGTGTTGATGCGGCGGTGCTTGGAAAAACCCCTCCATCATCACTTGAGGATCACTAGGAGGGTTGAGCGAACATTTTTTTTTATTTTATTACTTTGTCAATATGCGGTTTTCGAGCGCAAGCTCATTTTCGCCTTTTGCTATTTCGAGGAAGTATTTTTTAATACTTCATAGTTGCTAAAGGTAATTATAATACTTTTGTTCAAATTTGTAGAATTAATTACATAGAATAATTTATTTATTTCCTCGAGTGTTGTTTTGCAAAAGAAAATTATTTTATTTCAGGTCACTTTGCCGTCAGGATTAAAATCCTGACGTTGCCGTCCCTGTCCCGTGGAGGCGGACCTGCTTATCTACTATAGTTTGAGTTCTTAATTTTGTTTTCTTCCAAAGAAGTATGATACTGTTTTTTTTCCTTTTTCCTAAATTTACTTCTTTGTTTTCAGATGCTGTGTACGAACATCCGTTACACTTAAAAGCACATACATGTACATGCATGTACGCACACATACACATGTACGTGGAGCTGTGCAACAAGGTAAATATTTCATATTTTTGTATTATATTTACATTAGTATTTATTTGTCTATGTTATGCGGGCGCAGGAGCTACAGCTATGTACAAGTAAGTTTAAACACTATCGCGAGTCTGGTTACTCCGCAAGTAATTCTTCCTTTCAGTGAAAAGTTTTGCCGAAAATTTAATGAAAGCTATGTAGTTTTTTTTATTGCATATAAGCGTGTTCCAGTTATTTATACAACATAACATGATATGTTCCACTGTTTCCACCACATTGTCGCAGAACGGACAACACTTCGAGCAATCAACGCCTCGAATTTTTAGGCTATAATTTATGGAACCGTATCCCGTGAGCAAGTAAGTACATAATCTGTGTGGAACAAACCAGAAGTTTAAGTTACTGAAAGTGACATTTGGAATAAATTTGTAAGTAATACGGCCATGTGTTTCGTTGTCCCAGTTACTCTGCCATTCCTTAATTATTCCAATTTCGATCTTGGTGGTTTCTGCCGCAATAATTTCAGGTCTAATCTCGTTTTCCGTCGGCTGAAAATTATAATTCTTCCAAAAAGCGTGTGTGTTTCTTTTTACTTTTTTAAGCAATGCGAATTTAGTAATTTCGAGATCTATCGGCAGATAGCCTCCAATGACCTGCATAGCGACGGTCGATACGGTTCTGCATGACTTCGTAAGCAGGATTAGCATGGCTCTTTGAGCTGAAAAAATGTGACGCTTAATCATTGCATGTTCGACTTTGTCATGCCAAATGATGGATCCATACGACATTATTGGAATGAATACTGCCCAATATAATATGTTTAGGATAGGCTTTTTAATACCCCATTCCTCATGCACATGCCTTTTTATTGCCATAACGTATTTTATAAGTCTATTTCGTATATTTTTAACATGTGCATTAAAGTTCATCTTGTTGACAATGTATATTCCTAAATATTTATATACTTCTACATATTTAATTTTGAAGCCGTTTAGTTTTATGTTTGGCATCCTTTCCCTGTCAAACTTACAGTAGCGGACAAAAGATTAAGACGAAATGGAAAAAATAAATAATTGATTTACTTTCCATAAAAAATATAAATACAGTGTTCTACTTTTGGTATTAACTAATTAGACATTTGTTTATACACTTACAAAAAAAATTTCGTTTTGATATTTTGCTCAGTAGCGAAGTTACAAAAAAAGGAACGAAATCTGTATAATATTTCGTCGGTCAAAAGTTTAAGACTACACAAAAAATATTAAGTTTTGGTAAAAAAATATGCACAATTTTTGTTTAAATTCAATATTTTGTCCAATATCCGTTATTTCTTATCACTTCGGTACATCTTCTTGGCATTGAATCTATTAGTTTTTTACATTGATCTACCGTAATATTACTCCAAGCTGTTTCAATTGTAGAGTAAAGTTCATTCAAATTTTTCGGTTTATAACCTTGTACTGTCTTTTTTATGATGCTCCACAAGTTCTCGATTGGATTAATATCTGGTGATTGGGACGGCCACGGCAGCACGATAATATTTTCTTCTTGAAAAAACTGTTTCACAACCCGAGCCGTGTGCTTCGGATCATTATCATTTTGAAAAATAAAATCATCACTCATATTGTTGCGTGCAAAAGGTAACATTGTGTTCTTGAGTATGTCCATGTATTGAAAACGGTCCATAATTCCATTGATACGACATATCGGACCAGGGCCGCTTCGAGAAAAACACGCCCACACCATAACGTTTCCACCACCATGTTTAAGAGTTTTTAAAACGCACTGTGTTTTCAAACTTTCGCCAATTCGACGTCTAACGTACCGTATCCCGTCAGAACAGACGCGATTGAATTTCGATTCGTCAGAAAACAATACCTTTTGCCAATCTTCACTTGTCCAATGCTTATGAGCTTTAGCAAATGCAAGTCGTCTTTTTCGATTCCTAGAACTCAGCAGTGGTTTCTTTTGGGGTTTTCGTCCTCTTAAGTTAAAGTCTTCTAATCTTCTCCTAACAGTTCTAGCACTAATTTGTGTATCGTTTTCATAGTTTATCTCCGCAGCAATATTATTTGCACTACGAAAACGATCCTTTTCGCTCAATCGATGAATCCGGCGATCCATTTTCGGTGTTGTTTTCCGTGGTCTTCCGTTTTTCGGTTGATCGCAATACATGCCTGTCTTTAAAAATTTATACCAAGCTTGTTTACAAGCCGTTTCTGACCTGTTCACTATATTTGCTATTTCGGTGAAGGTTTTACTTTGCTTTCGCAGCCTTACGATTTGTTCCCTTTCGTTTTCAAGTAAATTCTTTGATTTACCCATAGTCTGTTCCTACCTAAATGAATTTTAAGCAATAAAAGGTACACTAAACAATGATTTTGACATTCCAGAATCAAAATGTTCAAAAACTGTACTCGTACTCACGTTTTACACAGATCGTCTTAAACTAATGTCCACTGTTTCCAAGTGCTAAGCGGTAACTAACTGTTGTAACTCCTACATTGTTTGTATTTAACAACTGACTGTCTGAGGTTACGAAGGTCAAACATACAGCTACGTTATTCCAAAGAGACAAACCGAATAGAAGAACAATATGCGTATAAGATGTTTGTAATCCGGTTTACAAATCATCGTCTTAAACTTTTGTCCGCTACTGTACCTT
>NW_017101015.1:59441-60142 GCF_001263275.1 Habropoda laboriosa
TACTTTTCGGAATAATAATTAAATTTGAAATTTTCCATATATCTGGAAACAGAGACTCCCTAAGGCACTTATTGTAAAGAAGATGCATTATTTCACATTTGTACAACCATAATTTTTTGATAATTTCGGGCCCAAAGCCATCAAGCCCAGGCGCTCATTTATTTTTACAGCGCTTGGCGGCATTTTCAATCTCTTCGAATTTGATGTCTTCCTCGAGGTCAAAGTTGACATAACGATCATTCGCCTCTCTTATTTCTTTATGCCATTGTATTTCATTGTCTCTGCAATCTCTAGGAGCAAATTTTTGAAATAAGGCATAGATCGATTCCGACCAGTTCTTCGTTTTGTCCCCGGACGGGAGCGCCAAGGTACCTATACTGCATTTGCTGACGATTTTGTTTCTGGATATCTTATGTAGTATGCCCCAAGGGTCCCTGTTTCCTTCCGTTTTAACAAATTCACGCCAAGAATTATTCTTACTCCTACGAATTGCCTTTATGTATTCATTCCTTGCTCTGTTATATACAGATTTGTACTCTTCGAGGTACTCCGTCTGTTGAAATTTTCTGGCCCTCAACAGCTGTTTACGTTTGTTTCTGGCTATTTTTCTCAAACTCCTGATCTCTTCGTTCCACCAAGGAACTGCCCTGTTGCTATTCTTTTTAACAGGAATTGATCTGGCACATGCCTCTTGTAACTTT
>NW_017101016.1:0-1400 GCF_001263275.1 Habropoda laboriosa
AATGCAGACGACTGTTTTCTCTTTATGATGCATATTCCGCCACGTAAAACGTGTTTTAACGAATATAATCGAAATGCTGCTGTATTCTCGCGACAAACCACGTTTTGCAGTACTACAACGACTGTATTCTCTTTATTTTCCATGTTTCGCCACGTAAAACGAGTTTTAACGAATATAACTTGTAATACTGCTGTTTCCTCGCTGTAAAGACGTTTTGCAGTACTGCAATCGAGTGTTTTCTTTTGATTTTGTATGTTTCGCCGCGTAAAACGTGTTCTAACGAATATAAACTGAAATACTAGTGATTTCCCGCGACAGCGCACGTTTAGCAGTGCGACAAACGCCTGCTTTCCCTTTATTTTCCATGTTTCGCCACGTATAACGATTTCTAACGAATATAAACTGAAATTCAGCGGTATTCTCGCGACAACCCACGTTTTACAGAACTACAAACGACTGTTTTCTCTTTATTTTGCATGTTTCGCCACGTTAATCGTGTTTTAATGAATATAAACTGTAATACTGCTGTTTTCTCGCTACAAAGACGTATTGCAGTACTGTAACATGATTGTCTCCTCTTTATTTTTCATATTCCGCACGGAAAACGTGTTTTAATGAATCAAAACTGAAATACTGCTGTTTTCTCGCTACAAAGACGATCTGGAGTACTGTAATCGAGTGTTTTCTTTTTATTTTGTATGTTTCGCCACGTAAATCGTGTTTTAACGAATATAAACTGAAATGCTGCTGTTTTCCCGCGACACCCCGAGTTTTGCAGCACTACAAACGACCGTTTTCTCTTTATTTTCCATGTTTCGCCACGTTAATCGTGTTTTAATGAATATAAACTGTAATACTGCATTTTTCTCGCTACAAAGACGTATTGCAGTACTACAAAATGACTGTATCCTCTTTATTATGCATATTCCGCCACGTAAAACCTGTTTTAACGAATATAAACTGTAATACTGCTATATTCTCGCGACAAACCACGTTTTGCTGTACTAAACTGTACTAATGCTGTTTTCCCGCGACAACCCGAGTTTTGCAGTACTACAAAAGACTGTTTTCTCTTTATTTTCCATGTTTCGCCACGTAAAACGTGTTCTAACGAATATAAACTGTACTAATGCTGTTTTCCCGCGACAAACCATGTTTTGCAGTACTGCAAACGACTGATTTCTCTTTATTTTCCATGTTTCGCCACGTAAAACGTGTTCTAACGAATATAAACTGTAATACTGCTGTTTTCTCGCTACAAAGACGTTTTGCAGTACTACAAACGACTGTTTTCTCTTTATTTTGCATGTTTCATCACGTAAATCGTGTTTTAGCGAATATAAACTTTAATACTGCTTTTTTCTCACTCCAAAGACGTTTTGCAGTACTACAAAATGACT
>NW_017101017.1:0-2041 GCF_001263275.1 Habropoda laboriosa
TCGCGAAGAAATACCATCTCCAAGCCCGACGTTGAATGTGTATATTCGCTTCGTTTAACAGTACCAGGGGAAGCATTTGTACTATTGAAAAAACAATCCACACCTTCGCTTTCGGTACCAAAAAAAGGTAGGATTTCGTTGGTCACATTTAGTTTTAGGAATTATTTTATAGTCGAATTATTTTGTTAGGTGTATTTTCCCCCAACATCGCAGTTCTTATATTCGTCGCCGTCGTCCAGAATGCATTGCAGAATCGAACGCCATTTAGAGTACGACAATTGCCGCAGTATGTTATGTGAAAGTTTCGAAGATCTACTATCGCCTAGCCGACGTTATAGGTGTATATTCCCCTCGTTTAACAGTAACACGGGAACCGCGTGAGATATTGAAGAATCAAGAACAACTTCGTATTCGGTATCACAAAGAGGCAAGATTTCGTTGGTCACATTTAGTTTTTGGAATTATTTTTAAAGTCGAAATATATAGTTATCTGTGTTTGCCCCCACCATCGTAGTTCTAAAATTCGAAGCCGTCGTCCAGAATGCATAGTAGAATCGTACGCCATTTAGATTACGACAATTACTGCAGTATGTTATGTTCATGTCGCGAAGAACTACTGTCGCCTAGCCGTCGTTATAGGTGTATATTCGCTTCGTTTAACAGTAACACGGCAACCGCGTGAGATATTGAAGAACCATGAACACCTTTATATTCCGAATCAAAAAATTGTAAGATTTCCTTGGTTATATTTAGCTGAAGGAATTTTATTTAAATTCGAAATATTTAATAATCTGTATTTTCCCCCACACCATAGTTCGAAAATTCGACGCCGCATAGCAGAATCATACTCCATTTAGAGTACGAATATCGCAGCAGTATGTTATGTGAAAGTCGCGAAGAACTACTAACGCC
Organism: Habropoda laboriosa; assembly: GCF_001263275.1. Lineage (NCBI taxonomy): Eukaryota > Metazoa > Arthropoda > Insecta > Hymenoptera > Apidae > Habropoda > Habropoda laboriosa. The sequence continues at coordinate 913 of NW_017101017.1, forward strand.
TAGCCGACGTTATAGGTGTATATTCGCTTCGTTTAACAGTAACACGGCAACCGTGTGAGTAACTGAAGAACCAAGAACACCTTTATATTCGGAATCAAAAAATTGTAAGATTTCGTTGGATACATTTACCTGAAGGAATTATATTTAAAGTCGAAATCTTTATATTACCTATTTTTGCCCCCACAATCGGAGTGAGAGAATTCGACGCCGATGTCCAGAATGCATAGCAGAATCGTATTCCATTTAGAGTACGAATATCGCCGCAGTTTGTTACGTGAAAATCGATAAGAAATACCATCTCCAAGCCCGACGTTATATTTGTATATTCGCTTCGTTTAACGGTAACATGGGAACTGTTTGAGCTATTGAAAACACAAACCTCAAATTTGTATTCGGTACCAAAAAAAGGTAGGTAAGATTTAGTTGTGAACATTTATTTGTAGGGAATATTTTAACGCGGAAATATTTAATTATCTGTATTTTCCCCCACATCGTAGTTCGAAAATTCAGCGCCGATGACCAAAATTCATAGCAGATTCGTACTCCATTTAGTGTACGAGTATCGTGCCGGTACGTTATGTGAAAGTCGCGAAGAAATACGATCTCCAAGCGCGACGTTATATGTGTATATTCGCTTCGTTCAACAGCAACACCGGAACTGTTTGAGCTTTCAATAACAAAGCACACATTTGTATTCGGTATCAAAAAATGGTAAGATTTGGCTGGTCACATTTAGTATTAGGAATTATTTTTAACGTAGAAATATGTAATTAACTGTGTTTTCCCCCTCATCGTAGTTTGAAAATTGGAAGCCGGAGTCCAGAATGCATAGCAGAATCGTGCAACATTTCGAGTACGAGTATCGAACCGGTACGTTGCGTGAAAATCGCGAAGAAATACTATCTCCAAGCGCGACGTTACAGGTGAATATTCGTTTTGTTCAACAGTAACATCGGCACCGTTTGAGGTTTGTATAACAAAGCACACCTTTATATTCGGTACCAAGAAATGGTAAGATTTCGATGGTCACAATTAGTTTTAGGAATTATTATTAACGACGAAATAATTAATTATATGTATTTTCCTACCACATCGTTTTTCGAAAATTCGGCGCCGAATTCCAGAATGC
>NW_017101018.1:0-461 GCF_001263275.1 Habropoda laboriosa
ATTAATCAAAGCGAATATCCACATATATCGCCGCGCAAGGAGATAGTATTTCTTCGCGACTTTACCATAACATACTGCTGCGATATTCGTACTGCAAATGGAGTACGATTCTGCAATGCATTCGGGACATTGGCGCCGAATTTTCGAACTATAATGGTGGGGACAAATACTGATATCTAAACATTCCGACTTTAAAAATGATTCCTAAATCTAAATGTGACCAACGAAATCTTACCTCTTTTTGATACCGAATACAAAGGTGTGCTTTGTTATTCAAAACTCAAATGGTACCGGTCTTACTGTTAATCGAAGCGAATATACACAAATAACGCAACACATGGTTATAATAGTTCTACGCGACCTTCGCATATCATTCTGGGACGATTTTCTTCCTCAAGATGGCGTACGATTCTGCTAAGCATTTTGGACACCGGGGACGAATTTTCGAACTATGATGTGGG
>NW_017101019.1:0-333 GCF_001263275.1 Habropoda laboriosa
AATCGCGTTTCGAAATACTTTTCGCGTCGTCCATTCCACAGTGACTCACATTTTGTGAGTCTGGAAAATCAACTGGAACTGGAATGATTGGCTGAAGGATGACGATCTGAGAGGAAGGAAGGATGACGATCTGAGTGGAAGGAAGGAAGGAAATGCAGCCAAATCCACTTTGCAGAGCCAAGCTGCCTAATTTGTGAATGGTGAGTGGGTGAGTGACAAAAATGGGTTTTTTTCTGGCGATTTGGGTAGTTAGTTGTGTTGTCTATCGAGCTGCCCCCAATTAAACCGTCTCACTAGTGTTTCGCAATAAATAATCGATTTTTCGAATATATA
>NW_017101020.1:0-362 GCF_001263275.1 Habropoda laboriosa
TCTTACTCTAAATGGAGTACGATTCTGCTATGCAGTCTGGACATCCGCGCCGAATTTTCGAACCACGATTTGTTGGAAAACACTGATAATTAAATATTTCGACGATAATAATAATTCCTAAAACTAAATGTGACCAACGAAATCTTACCATTTCTTGATACCGAATACAAAGGTGTGCTTTGTTTGTTCAATAGCTCTGTTACGGGTTTACGCGGTCTTGTCCTCACATGGAGCGTAAAACTTGTTTGGGTTTGTTGATCGGTCAAAACGTTCACCGTATGAGGGTGATACATTGTTGATAACAAATCCGACAGGATTGGAACCGTAGGCGTATGGTATATACGCCGTTCTCCAAAGGATGG
>NW_017101021.1:0-529 GCF_001263275.1 Habropoda laboriosa
ATATTCGCTTCGTTTAACAGTGACACGGCAACCGTGTGTGATATTGAAAAAACAAAGCACACGCGTGCATTCGGTACCAAAAAAAGGTAAGATTTCGTTGGTCACAATTAGCTATAGACACTATTTTTAAAGTGGAAATTTTTAATTATCTGTATTTGCCCCCACCATTAGTTCCAAAATTCGCAGCCGATCGCCAGAATGCACAGCAGAATCGTACTCCATTTAGAGTACGAGTATCGTACCGGTACGTGATGTGAAAGTCGCGAAGAACTACTATCGCCTAGCCGACGTTATAGTTATATATTCGCTTAGTTTAACAGTAAAACGGCAACCGTTTGAGCTTTGAATAACAAAGCACACCTTTATATTCTGTATCAAAAAATGGTAAGATTTCGTTGGTCACATTTAGTATGAGGAATTATTTGTAACGTCGAAATATTTAATTATCTGTATTTAACCCCCCCATATCGTCGTTCGAAAATACTGCGCCGATGTCTAGAATGCATAGCAGAATCTTACTCCATTTAGA
>NW_017101022.1:0-252 GCF_001263275.1 Habropoda laboriosa
ATAAAGAGAAAACAGATGTTTGCAGTACTGCGAAACGTGGTTTGTCCCGAGATGACAGCAGTAAGTCAGTTTATATTCGTTAAAAGACGTTTTACGTGGCGAAACATGCAAAATAAAGAGAAAACAGTCGTGTGCAGTTCTGCCAAACTTGGTTTGTCGCGAGAAATCAGTAGTATTTCAGTTTATATCCGTTGAAGCACATTTTACTTAGCGAAATATGCAAAATAAAGAGAAAAATTAGTGTACAGTACT
>NW_017101023.1:0-566 GCF_001263275.1 Habropoda laboriosa
GAAATAATAAACCCAAACTTTGTATTCGGAACCAAAAAAAGGTTAGATTTCTTTGGTCACATTAATTTTAGCAATTATTTTTACGTCGAAATATTTAATTATCTGTATTTTCTCTCACTTCGCAGCTCGAAAAAACGACGCCGGTGTCCAGAATGCATAGCAGAACCGTGCGCCATTTAGAGGACGAGTATCGTACCGATACGTTAGGTGAAAATCGCGAAGAAATACCATCTGCAAGCCCGACATTATATGTGTATATTCGCTTCGTTTAACATTAACACAGGAACCGTTTGAGCTAATGAAAAAACGTACCGCACCTTTGAATACGGTAACAAAAAAAGGTAGGATTTCGTTGGGTACATTTATTTGTTGGAATTATTTATAACCACGAAATATTTAGTTATGTGTATTTGACCCCGCCATCTTAGTTCGAAAATTCGGCGCCGGCGTCCAGAATGCATAGCAGAACCGTATGCCATATAGAGGACGAGAATCGACGCAGTATGATATGCGAAGGATGCGAAGAACTACTATAACCATGTGCGACGTTATATGTGTATATTCGC
>NW_017101023.1:631-1225 GCF_001263275.1 Habropoda laboriosa
CCAAAAAAGGTAAGATTACGATGGAAACATATATTTGTAGGGGATATTTTTAATGTCGAAATATTTAGCTATCTGATTTGACCCACCATCGTAGTTCGAACTTTCGACACCGATGTCCAGAATGGATAGCAGAACCGTACACCATTTACAGGAAGAGAATCGTCCCAGTATGATGTTCGAAGGTCGCGAAGAAATACTATCTCCAATCGCGACTTTATAGGTGTACATTCGCTTCGTTTAACAGTAAGGCCGGAACCGTTTGAGCTTTGAATAATAAACACACCTTTATATTCGGGTTCAAATAATTGTAACATTTCGTTGGATACATTTAGCTGAAGGAATTATATTTAAAGTCAAAATATTTAATTATCTGTATTTGCCCACGTCAACATAGTTGGAATACTCGGAGCCTGTGTCCAGAATGCATAGCAGAAACGTACTCCATTTAGAGTACGAGTATCGTACCGGTACGTTTCTTGAATATCGCCAAGAAATACTATCTCCAAGCGCGACGTGATAGGTGTATATTCTCTTCGTTTAACAGTAACACGGGAACCGTTTCAGCTTTTGAAAAAACGAACCACACTTTTGTAT
>NW_017101024.1:0-276 GCF_001263275.1 Habropoda laboriosa
GTTAAACGAAGCGAATATACACATATTACGTCGCGCTTGGAGATAGTATTTCTTCGCGATTTTACCGTAACGTACCGGTACGATTTTGGCTCCCGAAATGTAGTATGATTCTGCTATGCATTCTGGACGACGGCGTCGAATTTTAAATCTACGATGGTGGGGGCAAATATAGATAACTAAATATTTCGACTTTAAAAATAATTCCTAACTCTAAATGTTCCCAACGAAACCTTACCTTTCTCTGGTGCCGAATATAAAGGTGGGCATGGTTCATCA
>NW_017101025.1:0-266 GCF_001263275.1 Habropoda laboriosa
AGGAATAATTTTGAGAGTCGGTATAATTAATTATCTTTATTTTCCCCCACAACCGTAGTTCAAGTATCCGACGCCGGAGTCCAGAATGCATAGCAGAATCGTACTCCATTTAGAGTACGAGTATCGTACCGGTACGTTACGTTAAAATCGCGAAGAAGTAATATCTCTAGCGTGACGGTATATGTTTTTATTCCATTCGTTAAAACTGGTACACGGGAACCGTTTGTGCTATTGAAATAACAAACCCAAACTTTGTATTCGGTACC
>NW_017101026.1:0-277 GCF_001263275.1 Habropoda laboriosa
TAAACTTTTTATTTTTTTATACATAGTACAATTCAACCCTTTCTTCTTCTTCTGCATTGGCGCCGGATGACGAACCGATCCTCTCCTACACACAAACAGAGATATGGTTTTTAATGTTGGTTCGACAAAGGTATGCGATATAAATCAAACAGTACTTAACGTAATTGACCACTGCAGTTCCGATTCTGTGGAAACCCCATGGATGAACTATGGAATCAAACATATATTATTAAACAGTTCGGATTTTTTTTTTTATATATACATACTCCCGACGGTT
>NW_017101026.1:698-12501 GCF_001263275.1 Habropoda laboriosa
CAACTGTGGTACAGAATGAAACATATCTCCTTAAAAAGTTCGGATTACATTTTTTTTATACATACATACTCCCGACGGTCAGGTTAACCCTTTCTTTTTCTTCATCTCGCAGAGAAGAATCCTCTGGCGTTGAATGACAGTGGGACGAGATCCGCTCCTAGATGCATACAGAGATGACAGTTTTCAGCGTATTTCCACAAAAATGCATGTACAATAAATCAAGCAGTACTTAACGTAATTGACTGCTGTAGTTCCGATTTCGGACAACCCCGATGGACGAACAACTGGAATCAAAAATATATTATTAACAAGTTCGGGTTAAATTTTTTTTATATGCATACTGCGGACGGTTAACGATGATACCATTGGATTCCACACTTTCTTCTTCTTCTGGAATGGCGTTGGCTGACGAACTGCAGAGATCCTAGATGCACACAGAGATAAGGTTTTTAATGGTATTTCCAAGAATATATGTGCAATCAATGAAACATTACTTAACGTAATAGTTCCTCCTTCCTAGCAGGGCGAGACCATGTCGTCCTAGACCACCGATGGATCACCATCTATGGTACAGAATGAAACGTATCTCGTTAAAAAGTTCGGATTTTTTATATATATAATATACATACTACCGACGGTCGGATTAACCCCTTCTTCTTCTTCATCTCAGAGAAGACCGGCATGGATGACGAACTGCAGAGATCCTAGATGCAAACAGAGATAAGGATTGTGTACCAATACACATATATGTACAATTAATCAAACATTACTTAACGTCATTGACCGATGAAATTTCGTCCTTGGTCGTCGTCCATTCTGCAGAACACCGACGAATCAACAACTGGAATCAAAAATATATTATTCAAAAGTTCGGGTTACATTTTCTTTTTACCTTACAACAATTCCTTATTTGCTCTTCTTTGCTCCCATCCGAGAGTACCTCGAACATTGAAAATAAATTAAATAGCATTTGCACACACACAAGGAAAGCGTATACCACCAATACAAATACTACACAACAATAATACCACACAACAAACTACAACAAACTACAATACACTACAAGATACAACCAATAAGCAACATGCCACACCCTGTGCACAGGAAACATTCATTCTCTTAAATCACTAAAACCGTATTTATTCACCACCCCATGATTTCGGACAACTGTGTTACAGAATCAATTCAAGTTTTTTTTTTATACATGTTACAATTCAACCCTCTCTTCTTCTTCTGCATTGAAGCTGGATGACGAACTGATCCGCTTCGACATGTAAACAGAGATAAGGTTTTTAATGGTTGTTCGACAAATATATGCGAAATAAATCAAACAGTACTTAACGTAATTGACCGCTGTCGAAAACGTCCGATGATTGCAGACAACCCCGACATGATGACGGGTGAATGGAATCGCAGAACACCACCTACCTGCGTAAAAAAATACATCGGTAAAAACATTAGAACAATTGACAAGCGTTACTTGCGTAATTGTTGTAAATCGCCCGATGGCCGGATGCGACGGCAGCGAAGAATTGCGTTGTGTCGGTGAAGGACAACATCCAGCGGAATCTTCGCAGCAGCGGCGATACATGCGTGAAAAATAAAACAGTCGAATAACAAAAGCCTCGATACCACCCCCCGTTTGCAGGAAGGAACGGAAATAACGATTCAAGGACGCTCGAGTCAGTTCTACGAAGGTCAGTTCGGCATTAGGTTAGTTTTTTTTTTTTTTTTTTTTTATAAAAACATTCCCGACGATGCGATTGACGAAAGAGAGAGGAATGGTGGAGGAATGAAAGACGGTACTTGCCGTAATTGTTGCACATCGCCCGATGATTGTCTCAACCGGCGGATGACGATCAGTACCTGCGTGAAGAAGATACATCAGTCGAAACATTACAAAAATAACAACAGAGGAACGTAACTTGCGACAATTGTTGTAAATCGTCCGATGATTGTCTTCTGAACCGTGGAGGACCGATGGACGGATGCGACACGATCACGCGAAACTGCAACAAAGAAGCAGCACGTTCGGCGATACATGCAACAAAAATTAACACCCCGTTTACAGGAAGGAACGATTCAAGTCAAGGTAGACCGCCGGAAACTTAATTGAATCTTACGTCGATCGAATCTTCGTACATTAAACCACCGGAAATATCGGGTTAATACCAAATACTCGGCTGATAAAATAATCGAATCGATATTATTACCAAGTAATTCGTTAATATAACGTCGGAAATACCAAGCTAATACCGGTGAATATACAAACGCTTTGGACATTGGGTTCCCTTTTTTTTTTTTTTTTTAAATAATCACGACTTTCATATTAATTCAATTATCGTAGGATTCAATTACCGAAGATTCGTTTATTTTTGCGAGTTCGGCATTTTTTTTTTTTTTTTCCATAAAAATACAACCGACGTTCATACTAACAAACGTTCAATTATCATGGTTGGATTATTACGAAGCAAAAACAAATCGAGAAACGCTGAAACGTAATATCCTTCGTTAAATGCGCAACAGAATTCCTGCCCCAACGGTTTTTCGGAAAGAGCGAAAGTAAAAGTTCCATCCCCACCACAAGGGGGGCGAACCAGGCAACCGACTAATGTGCCGCGGAATCTCCTTATCGCATGACACATACTAACTCCGCGGCCGAACAATATTCTTACTTTTAGAAATCCGCCATAGTAAACACAATCTTATTTCAATCACTAAAATATCATGTTTTAGTGTTGTCTCACCGATATGTAGCACTGGCTCGAATTTCAATACGTCGGTAAAATACAGTTTGCTTTTGCCTAGCGGAACTCTTATCGAAACTTTACGGAAAAAAACGCTTTGCGCATTAGGTTACTTTGTATTTTTATAAACATATTAACGACATTTCCGACGAAATATTCCATTACTTTGTAACAATACACATTCTAAAGATATCGGCGTGAGATTCGAATATTTGTTCAATTATCCAAGATGCGATTAACGATTCGATTTTTTCTTGGCTGCGAGTTTTTTTTTTTATAATAACACTCTCCTGACGACGTTCATATCAACAAATTAAATCAAACTGATCAGACGTGATGTGACGGCAGCGAAGAAGCGGTACGTTTGAAAAATAAAAAAGGACCGCGCGTGTGGTAAGTGCGACGGAAGACGTCCAGCGCTTTTGGCGGCACGGAAACACGAGCCCTCTCGCCTCGGTTTCTCGCGGAATCCCTTTGTCCAATACCTTATCGCGACATTGTGTAACACGGTTAGGATCCAAAAATAAAGCAGTCGAATAACAGACAGAACAATTCTTCAAAAATGCCTCGATATACTTTAGACGCGGGGGGGCTGCAGAGGAATAAGGAGATAACAAGATACTCGCGAATTAAACAACCGCCGGAGATATTAAAATAGAATAATAGAATAGTTAATACCTGACACTGCTGATACAGTGAGATAACAGTCTAATTAAAAACAAAGAACAGTCGGAGATAAGCGTGGTAAGTGCGACGGAAGACGTCCAGCACTTTTGGCGGCACGGAAACACGAGCCCTCTCGCCTCGGTTCCTCGCGGGATCCCTTTGTCGAACACCTTATCGCGACATTGTAACACGGTTGCGCTCACGGACGTGATCCAGCGTCAAAAATAAAGCAGCCGAATAACAGACAGAACAATTCTTCAAAAATGCCTCGATATAATTTAGACGCGGGGGGGCTGCAGAGGAATAAGGAGATAACAGGATACTCGCGAATTAAACAACCGCCGGAGATATTAAAATAGAATAATAGAATAGGTAATACCTGACACACTGCTGATACAGTGAGATAACAGTCGAATTAAAAACAAAGAACAGTCGGAGATACGAACGACGGGAATATTTTTCGAAACCAACCTAATATCGACTCGGTAAAGGGTTGGTTGATACGATATTATTACAAAGTAATTCGTTGATAGAACGTCGGGAATATGTAAACAAACCGAACTCGGGAAAAACGCTTTGGGCATTAGGTTACTTTTTTTTTCTTTTACAAAAGTACATCACATTAACAAAGATTCTAAGATCCGATCAACGATTATTCAATTAACGTTCAATTAACACAACATTCAATTATCGATTTTTTTTTTTGCGAATTCTGCAGCAAGTTATTTTTTTTTTATAATAATACTCCCGACTCTCTAACCCGACGTTCTAACGTTATAACGTTATAACATTATTGCTTCTACCCTCCTTCCGTCAATTTTTTCATTTTGGTCAATTACTGAATTAATGACAGAGCGTGGAATTAACCTAATGTATGTGGAATAAACGTAACTACTTGCCGTAGTTCACCGATGTCGTCGGCGGTCCAGAACCCCGTCGTCGTCGTCGTCGTCGTCGTCGTCGTCGTCGTCGTCGTCGTCGTCGTCGTCGTCGTCGTCGTCTCCGATGGATGGCAGCGAAGAATTTTCCAGCTGGGCTGCAATGAAAAGTATTGCATTTCATTACAAATTAGTTTACAGTTGTTTCAGTTTACTTTTTTTTTACAAACATATTTGCATACATTTTTATTATAAACACATTTTTTAGAATATTCTTTCAATTATCCAAGATTCAAGTAGCATTCAATTATCCAAGATTCGATAACAATTTTTTTTCTTTTTCGAGTTCGGTATTAGATTACTTTTTTTTTTTTATAACAACGCGCCCGACTTTCAAGCTTTTCACTAAACTCGCCCGCCTTTGCCGAACGAACACAGCGAATAAAAGGTAACGATGAAACAGAAAAATTATTAACCAACTTGTTATACGCTTCGGTATATACTTCTCGCCAGCGGCTCAACTAAACAAACCGTTAAGTGGCGTGCGTATCTAAACAGAAACTATTTAAGAAAAACACCATGGGCAAACAAAGAGAAACCGGGTGGTGTTGAGTTACACGCTTCATCGACGGCCACCGAGATAACGAAAATGCGCGTCTCTGATTTTGGAAAGCAAGCTGAGGACTACGCGTCGCCAACGGTTGAAAATTACGTACTTAAATAAGAAAGAAGTAAATGCGAACAACTTGATACTGCCGCAATGTCCCGAAATGTAACATAAAATAAGTTTATTCTAACAATTTTCTAACACAGAATTCACCGAGAAAAGAAATACACGCATCGCGTGCAATATTCCATCTTTGATAACAGTAAGAAGAAAAGCTTACCATTGTCCTCAAACTTCCACGTTTTCCACTTGCGAACTTGCACACTTTCACACTTTACTTAGTCCTTCCTTCAACGAACGCACAAATCGTACTGCTGCCTTCTGCCGCCACGCGCGACACTCGAACGCGTCCTTTCTCGACTTCAGGTAGTACAATCGATACTCGAAGTGGCGCCAGTGTGACGTAATAAATTTGAATAAAAAGAACGGTAATCGCGTTATACAATTGTACGATGCAATTACCGATAGTAGCATTTTTCAAATAATAACACTTTTCTAACAACTAATTCACCAACTAGAATATACGAATAACGTCCTTACAGTCGTTTGAAAAAGAGTATTTCAGAGAAGTTTTTGTTCAATGGAGAATAAAAGAAAGGAGATTTACAATATTCAAATTTATTCACACAAATTTCATATACAGTCAAGAATAATACACGCAGGCTAGAAAAGGCTGATGGAATCTCTCCACGGTGGTGCGAAAATCTCCTCGGCAAATTGAGCTGCAATAAAATAGCGAAGAAAAAATAAAAAAAAAAGGACAGATATACATACGCACCTTGGTAGTTCATTGAAAACAAATTATTAATTCAATGTTTACCTTCGATCCATATAAACATCCTTTGTTTTCTCGTTGAAGCTCCATCAATGCTGCATTCTTCGAATGGTTCTTTGGTGGCAGACAACGTTTCGTCTTATTTCCCTGGTTCATTTTCGCTCATTATTGTTTCGCCCCCCAACACATCTGTTTAATAAAGCTCGACTATTTAACCCTTTGCACTCCAAGCATTTTTTGATAAGATTAGATAGCAATTTCAGTGTACTTTTCAAAATATAAAGATTTGTTAAGAAAGAAAAGATTTTTAGTGTTTAAGTTGCGTTATTTTATTAAAAAACTTGAACATTTCCAAGTTCTCCAGAGTAATGAAGTATGTCGCCATAACAGCGCCTTTGGAGTGCAAAGGGTTAAATCTTCATACATTGACTTTATGGATGTAACCATCCAGTTCGTTATTAGCTTCAGCGCGTTGCCAATCACACCAACTATCAGAACCTTCTGGACAAAAGATATGTTGTGAATTTTCGGCGGTCGAAATCCTTTTCTCATTTCGGAATCCTTGTTCCTCCTAATTCCTAGTCTGTGATAAGATGACCTTTTCTTGCCTGAGTAAAACATATCTTACAATAACTTGGAACATATCTTACAAGACACTTAAAACTATCAATTTATGAAAACTGAGAAGGGTCCTTAATTGTACGTGTCTATCATAATTACAAGTGAAATCCAGCAGAAGAATATGTCCTTTGCAGATGCCAACCTCCACGGAAACTTCTCCAAAGTTTGTTCCAGTTAAGATTGTATATTTCCTACAATAAATGTACCACAAAAAGATTAATATTGTTCATTTCAACTATGTTGCAATTATCGCTAATACTAATAACATATGCTATTTTCAACGTTCACTCTTACATGCTTACCCCAATTCCATAATATTCAAATGCATGTGTATTCAAATGCAGAGTGTTCCAACAATGAAAAATAAGCACTTTGAGATACGCCTGGAATAGAAATATACGTACCATACCATCATTCTTCGATTTTTTCAATTCGCCACCTTCTAACCTTTCGCCCAATTCTTTCCGCGATAAACTCCTGTTGCCAGTTGTTGCGAAATGTCTAAATTAATATCTTACATTAAATATTTCAAGTTCCTTTCGCTGGACTGTGAATCCAAAGGCGGCAAATGTGAATAAACTGTCCTTGATAATTATGACGTACGATTTCCTTGCATCTTTGGTACTGCGTTAAGTAAGAAAATTCAGTTTTACAGATTAAATCGAAAATTGTTATCGAATCTTTGAACCGTAAACTTACCGCCTAAACGAAATACATAACCTTGTCCGTTCGTACAACGTCGTTCGCCTAACTCCAAACACGTGCGCGCGAGAGCAGAAAAAAATGGCAACTCTGCCACATGACACACACACCACACAATCATATGCCGATGCTTCTGCCATCTATGAGCTGTTGCTAGAAGCTTCAGTTTTCGTACCTGCTGTTAGATGGCACCTGCGGAAGAAAGCTACTTCCTTATTTCAAAGCTGTCCGTTTCCTCTCGCTGGAGTGTGAATCCAAAGGCGGCAAATGTGAATAAACTGTCCTTGATAATTATGACGTACGATTTGCTTGCATCTTTGGTACAGCGTTAAGTAAGAAAATTCAGTTTTACAAATTAAATCGAAAATGTTTTTATCGAATTTTTGAACCGTAAACTTACCGCCTAAACGAAATACATAACCTCGTCCGTACGTACAACGTCGTTCGCCTAACTCCAAACACGTGCGCGCGAGAGCAGAAAAAAATGGCAACTCTGCCACATGTACACACACATCACACAATCGTATGCCGATGCTTCTGCCATCTATGAGCTGTTGCTAGAAGCTTCAGTTTTCGTACCTGCTGATAGATGGCACCTGCGGAAGTGTTTGACGTTCGAATTGTCCTTTTCTTCCCTATCTGTACGTCCAATTTAAAATGTCAATTGTTTCTGGGTCTGTAATTTAAATTTACTCTAACAAAATTTCACTTAACCCTCTATGGGCCGAGTATTTCTCTTGACTGTAAAAGAATTTATGTAACGTGAAATTAGCAAATGTCGACCTATAAAGGCAGAATAACAATGAATTCAGCAGTTTCGACAATTCTATCATAACGAATACATATTGTAACTTTGAAGTAACAACGGTTATCAAGAAAGATAATAAGGAGACATTGTACAACAAGACGTTTATGCCATTTTGTGGAAAAAAGTTGAATTGTTTAATAAAATATCGATATATTAGTATGTGACTTGAAAGTTACACGGGCCCATAGAGGGTTAAATTGATTGGTTTAGATAAAAGTATACTCTAATTCCCCTGACAGATGTGTAATTCAAATATTTGAGTTCAAATTACATACTAATATGGATTATTAGAATCACTACACAGATAATTTATATATTAAAGTGAATACACCTCCACGCGGTGTTATTTCTTGGCGTACAATTGTTCAGCGAATCGTCGTGATAGGTAACCTGTTGGGAGTTACGCAGCAAGTAATACGATCGAGACGTGACGGATAAAACGAAAGGGTTCGATCGAATAGACGTTCGCAAATTCGTCGATATATCGAGGAGTTACCAGCGATATATTCCGTTTGAATTCTTTGAAAAAAGAGCTTTCGTTTCCCTTTTCCAAAAAAATAGGTACATTGATTCGAATTTTCGGAAACAACCAGTCCATTCAAGGAAGGTCAGTTTTTTTTTAAACATATCAGCGACATTCCGACAATTTTTTTATTTTCGGGTTAGTTTTTTCTTTAGAAACATATTCCCTAGGGTTTGTCTTTCCGAGTTGGGTTAGTTCTTTCTTTAGAAAAATATTCCCCAGTGTTTGTCTCTCCGAGTTGCGAATTAGTTTATTTTACAAGCATATTTGCGAGGTCTTATCGACGAAGATTCGATCGACGTAAGATTCAATTATCGATTACTTTATCAACCGATTATTTCGTATCAACCAAGATTTAACCCTTTTCCGCTTTATTTTTTTCGAAAAATATTCTCATATTGCCGACACGGTTATTTATCGGCGTTCTTATCTCCCGACTTTGGGAGAAAAAGCCCGAAGACCGTTACAACTATTTCGGCCCGATTCCGAAGCATCTTTTAAAATAGAAAAAAAGAGAAAGAAGAAGGAACGAAAGAAAGAAAGAACGAAAGAAAGAAAGAATGTAAGAAAGTAAGAAAGAAAGTGACGAGAAAGTTTGTCAAGTTAAAAGTACTTGACCTATTTTATGTTCCCATACATAAGTACATTCATCTTTCCAAGAAATAATTAAAATGAAATTTTATTTGAAATTTACATATGCGCTTGGTATTCGAATCTTGTAGATCCTCTTTTCGTGAAATTCGTTGAAAGGTAATTTTGAGGTAATTTTCAATAAGGTTACCGCGCAAACTCTCCTGTGTACACCTAGTGTCGTTGCGCGCGAAAGCAGAAAAAAATGGCAACACATGTTTACACATACATACGTCGATGCCATCTTGTTGCAGAAAGTATAAGTTTTCGTAGTTGCGTCCTACCTACAGATCGGTGTCCTACAATAACCTAGGATTGAAACGTCCCATATGGAGTATGAGACCAGTTGGATTGTGCCGTACGAAGTAGAGGAAAGGTTGATCCAATTTCAATCTGGGTTTCTTTTCGACGCTCCTTTTCCTCCTCGTTGCCCTCTTTGTTGGAATTGTGCTGTGCGAATAACTTTGCTCGGAAAGTTGTCTTGAATTTCGTAAGGAAGGACTAGCTGGATAAATTTCCACGTGGTGTCGTCCGTTAGCTATGTTTTCGTCGCCACACGTACTGAACAGATTCATCTGTAAAACGTCGGATAGAAAGAGACGATTTCCAATTCCTTTGAAATCAGCATGACTAGAAAATAACCGATCGAGGCCCATTCTTTTCAAGGCAGCGGTAGCGTTTACAACAGATCGATGACTAAATTTTGGTATTTGTAATTCAAGGGCTGTTCTAGGTATAAGAACCTTGAGCAATTTATTCCAACTTCCATCCCGAAAGGCTCCTTTAACGAGCCTTTGCTCCAGACGATCCAACGTGTCACCGGGTGCAGCGTGACCCTGCTGACCGGGTAAAAGGAATATGGTCGAGACGAGCTTATCGGTACCACCGAGAGCGATCGCGGTCGCGTCTAAACTCGGCTCGTATCCGGCAAGTACGTTCGATCGCCAAACAGTGGCTGGAACAGGGATCAACTTGCGCAATCTGTGCGCGGATGAAACGGCGAAGTATAATTCCCCGTCTCGGCCTGTTGCACTGGCTGAACTTGTGTTGCAGTCTGTCTGAAAGACGTTTGCCGAAATGGCAGCAAGCGGTGATCTTAACGGAACAGCGTTGCTCTTGACGAAATCTTTTATCCTGCCTCCGGTTTGTTTTCGAATCAAAAGATTGGTTCGTCGACGCGCGAGATCGCTGATAGTAGCGAAATTTACTTCGGCCACCAATCCCTCGTAGAACTGTTGCGCCTGTTCTTTGTAGAACGGCAACAATTTTCTCACCTTGGCCTTGTCCGCGAACAACTCGCGAACAAATGCCGCGTTCGCGATACCCTGATGTCTCGCTAAGCTCACTGTATCGGTTACATTTTGAAAGATCAGATGAGGGTTGAAGGTGGCAACGTTGTCGAGTCCGAGTACTTCGTTCATTTGATCGGAAGTCGATCCTCGGGCACCGAGAAAAATCATCGCTAACAGACTGATCGTACCGAACGGAGAAAGGGCAAGTGACCTTCCGGTACTCAATCCTTTGTTGGCTGCGATCCAAAATTTCATCGCGAGTTCGTTGCAAAGTCTCGCAAAATTGACCATGTCGATGCTCGCGTTCCTCGTACTACTGTCCAACCCGCTGATGCTCTTCGAGGCGTCTAAAGAAACTGCTTCGATCTGCGATTCGATCGCTTGTGTTGTCGGATGTAACGATATTCGCTGCCAGACATGTTCCGTGCTGTTGTTCTCCTTTTTGCTGCTCTCTAACTGCTCTAAATCGATCGCGTTCGTTGCACTTGTGATACCTTCGTCCTCGTTTGCAGTGGTTGCGTGCAACCGCGAATCAATCGTGTCGTTCGAGCTATGAACCACCAACGGTCGGTCCTCCGCCGCATTGGAGGAATTTCCAGTCGTCGATTCGTCGTACGGTGCTGTGGTGTGATACGGTGTTACAGTTTCCTGGTTGGTGTCTTCCGTCGACGATACGTACTCTGTCGTAACATCTTGAGGGATTACCTCGAGACGTGTTATTTCCGATTCGTTATTTCCTCCTTGCAACTTTTCCGTAGGTTTGCTCGACAGTTCGTTTTGTTGTTGCGGCGGTGTTGGAGGTATTGTTGTAGAAGTACGTAGAGTACTTGCATTATCCAAGGTAGCTGAAGAAATGGATACCTTGGAATTGCCGTTCAATTTGGGTAATTGAAAGCCGGCGATAAGTGCGCTTGCTAAAGTGTTGGTTGAAAAATTGTTCGGTAAAGTGAGCGGTTCGGTAGCAACTGTACTTGCTTCGGTTGAAGCAGTGCGAAGTATATCGTCGACAATTGCAACCGGTTTCGAATTTAACGTCGTAGAAGTTACGTTTATTGCCAATGGAACGCTGTCGAATTTTGTCGTGAAAATTTCCGAATAGGTGGTCGTTTCGTCGAGATCTGTCGTCGCGTCGATCGATACGGTCGAGAAGATTTCCTCTTGGTCAACTTCGGTCGTTTCGTTTTGGTTGTGCGGCAGAGGTGAGATCGACGCTGTTGTCGATACTGTTGTAATTTCAGAAGCATCGTCGTCGTTGACCGATCCGATATCAGAAACGGCAGGTAAAACGGAAGGAACGTCTTCGGAGACCTGACTGATAACACTTGACAACGAATCGACCAATTCCACGGATAAAGGTTTGAAAGTTTGCGCTGACTCTAGGAGATCGTTTTCTTTCGTTACTAACGTCGTAGTATCGCGCGCTGGTATCGTCGAAGATTCGGTGGTAAAAGTGGATTGCTGTAACGGCAACGTGGTGAATGGTTGGTTTATCGC
>NW_017101026.1:12546-25196 GCF_001263275.1 Habropoda laboriosa
AACGATTGTTCGGTGATTGTTCGAATCGAACGTTACATCTGCAAATACGAGAGCAGCAGTGGTCGTGGTTGTGTCTGACAACACCTTTTCGTCCAAGGAGGATGGAACTTGGGTTGCCTTGTGAAAAATGGGACGTTGGGTGAATTCTTCGGTATTCCGTTCGGTCGTGATCACCGGCACTGGTACCATCAATTTCTCCGTATAAGAGTCCACGTGTTCGGATATCGCTTCTTCCACCTTATTTTCATATTTGTCGCCCGCCAAAATAGCGGGTAGGATATTACTCCATTCGACGTTTGCCTTTTCCGGGATCGTCGGGAGCGAGCCCGTTAACGTAGTTGACGGTGGTTTACCCATAGCACTTTTCAATACGTTTTGCACCTTCTCCACAACGTCCATTACCTACGGAACAACATTTCAAAGGTGTAGTCTATAACTAAAAATTGTTCGTTACCAACCTTCTTCCCACCCGTAAGAATATCTTGAGCTTTCTGGGGCTCTTGAATCTCTACGTTCGAATGATCCGGACCTCCGCCCGCGATCAAAGCTTGAATTTCTTGTATAGTCATCTGTCTCGTGATCATATCACCCCTTTCGTTGTACGTGTAGAATTGAAATCCATCGGGTTTCAACAAATTAGCAGGAGAGGGAGGTAACCGATAGAAATTAGCACCGATCGAAGTCGGTGACCTGTTCTCCACCGTTGCAGCACCCGTTAACGATGTAACCGCGCTAAATATCACACACGAAATATATATATTATCGAACGATTATTCTTGTGCACCAAATACTGACCTTGATTTGAAAAATTTCGTCGGCACCACCACCACTACGGTAGTAGTAGCATTTTCTGAAAGTGGCAAACCCACGCTGAAACTTAAACATGTCCATAGTACAACTGCCGTCGATGTTGCGTGAAAAAGTTCCAAGGACATGATATATTTCTTCTTCTTTTCCTACGATCTGAAAGAAAGAATTGTTGAAAGAGCAAATAGATGGAAAGAAACGAGAGAGACGAGTTGCTCTTCTTTTCGGTGAACGACCCTTCGGTTCCTTGTTACCCCCTTACGCGACCATCGCCTTAACATGACGACCGGTTTTCCGTCGCGTTCTAAATCGCTTGGTAAACGCGATCTACTCGTTCGAATGCAACTTGTGACGTCGAAGTTGCTTGAGTTTCGAACCAAAAATTCTCTTTTAAACGGATCCTCTCGCACAACTATATATATATATATGTGTACTACACTTTTGATAATACTATTGATATTTTAGCGTTTAAGAGACGACTACCTCTCTAATCGATTAAGAAGAGCGATTTTATTGATATTCCTCCACAGATATGTATGTACGTTATGAGAGCGTTCGCTTCTTCCTTCTCTCTCGCCTTCGATCTTTTCCCTCTTCCTTTTATTCTTCCTGACAGCGCGCGCGCCGATCTCTGTTTCTTCCCGTATCACCTGTCGTTTCTACTGTCTCCTACCTTGGACAAGCGCGTACTGCGTACTTGAATCCTTGCTGGGGACGAGTGCATCGGACTGAGAAAGAAAAGTGATCGGAGAGGGGGAGCATGGTCTCCGAACGAAAAGATGGAGAAAGGGTGAACTTGGAGAGTCGGCTTGGAACGAGATGTTGGAATACATATATCGAAAAAGGAAGGAAGAGGAAAGAAGAAGGGATAGGATGAGGTTGAAGGACCAACGTAGAGGCAAGTTACGTATGGAGATCTCGGAAAGAACGATTGCTCGATCGAAATACCTACTTACATGCACTTGTTGCTCGAATTAACAATGCCATCTCTGATCTTTGCACATCTTTTTTTTCTCTTTTCGTAGTAGCGTCGAGCTTAAAATGATTGTTTTTCGTCGGAAGAGATTAAAGGCGATTAACGGTACATCGACCGAATAAATTTACGATGCTAAATAATTTGTAACGTGTGAGAAATTTCTCGTGTCGACTAACATTTTTAGTGACTATTTTTAGTGCAATGTGTATCGTACATACGTGCACAATATGCATACAGATTAGGAACAATAAGAAAACTGAGAAAAGCAATTGGTTCTTGTACGCGTATCTCGTTTCTATCCACGATGAGGAACACTGACGAACGCTTAACGGTATTCGTTTACGCTTATTTGGCCGTCTTGACCTATCGAGGAATCGCAAAAGTATTACGTTGCTAACGAAGTAATGCGCGGAATTACGCAAAAATAACGAACAGCTTCTCCGTGTATTGTCATTTCGAGTGATCTTTTGATTATCAAATATTCTTTTTGCTTATATTGCTCTTTCTTAAGCTTAACGCAAATACGTACGTATGGTAGAAAAAGAAGTACGATTATCGACACAGTTCTAAGAATTGAACAAATGAAAGATGTCTCGATCGATCTAAACACACTTCCCGCTATTGCCCGAATAATTGATCGCGATAGATTTATCCTAATATTCTATTACTCGGTGAAATAAGGAAAAAGTAGAAAGAATATGAGCCTGCGATTGAAAAGTCTGGAAGAAGAGACACGTTTCGTAGATGGAAGCGAATACAGGGGCACTTGGAACGAACTGGGAATGGAAGGAATCGGAAAATTCATTCTACCGCATGGTTAGTATAGTTTGCAAAAGGTAGTATTAGAAAGATCTCTTTTCTCTTCTGAAAAAGAGAAAAAAGGAGAGAGAAAAAAGGAAAGGGAGGATGAAAAGAACGTGATAATAATGAATAAAATTGACCAAAGATAAATCGCAAATAGTGGACAAAGGCATCGCGTTGAATATATCTATCCTTAATGATAATTCTCAAGATTTAGATTTAACTTTTGTGTTATAATTGTGCCTAGGAAGCATGTATGTATGCATATACTGGTTTTTGAGCACGACATTGAGCATTTCTCGCGCGTAAGTCGACACGTACCGTTATCCGACCATTTTCGTTGCTTCGTGTTCTACAGTTTGTACGCGTTTTTCATTTACCGATAGCTCAAGAATCCCGGTCTTAAAATACATACACAGTTCGTCGTACAAATTTCACCAACTTTATAAGCACTCTCTCTCCACCTCTCTTTTTATCTATCTATCTATCTATCTATCTATCTATCTATCTATCTATTTACCTACCTACTTATCTATCTATCTTTCTAGCTTTCCTCTATTGCTCGCTCCTTGACTCTTCAACCTCCTTTCGGTAAATGAACCGAATCTATTTACCCGTAATAGGTACTGTCTTTGAAGGAGAGTTCCGCGATGGTACATTTCACGGTCGTGGTAGCGCATATTGGCCTCGCGGACAAAGAGTGGACGGTATTTGGTACCAAGGTGAATGCAAAGACAAACGATACATTTTCGACGATGGTTTAAATTTTCGTAACAAAGATTGGGAATATTGCAAATTTCCTGACAGACGGTTGGTAAAACGTTCGTCCCTCTCTCTCTCTCTCTCTCTCTCTCTCTCTCTCTCCCCCTCCCTCTCTCTCTCTCTCTACTTCTATAGATTATTCCTATTTTTTAGATATCTCGCTTGTCTTAAATACGGATTAAAACCTGCTGGAGCTACTTTACGTACAAATAAACGAAACGGATTTGTTATTCCTCCTATGTGTTACGATTCAGGCATCGGGATTTTTAATCCACGTACACGTTGTATTACGTCTTATCGAGATTCGAAAAAGGTAAGAAGAAAATAGGAGAATAGAAGGCTCCTCTTGAACAACTTATTCAATTGTCGGAACGCTCCAAGATATTGAAAATACCAGATACCAAATTCGCTCAATGGGTAGAGAAGAATTGTCAGAAAGCATGGTTGGAGCCAATCGGGAATCGAGAAGATCTTTACGAAAATTGGTTTTCCCACAAATTTCATGCGGAAATTCTTTCCACGTTATTACCATTTTCGAACAATTCCTTCGAACCTTGGTGGAAAAGGTACTACAGATACGAACGTTAACCAGCTAAAAACTTCTTCCCCTTTTTTAACTACTTCTACTATTCTTAATTCCTCCGAGATTGACCACTTTTCAACGGGATTCCGATTGGAAACAAGAGAGACCGAGTAGCTATTGTGCCTATCCGCCGATGAAACACCGAAGAACCACATGCGAAAATTTCATTAAATTCAAACGTGAGAAATAAAAGTCCTGTTACATGTATAAAATAAACGAACGAACGAACCAACGACAACTCGCAACATGATGTTAATATCGTTCCACGTTGGATCCACATGACGAACGAGGAAAAATAGAAACGAAGAAAAGAAAAAAAGACTTATTATTCAACGACAAGCTGTTTTTCTTCGATTACAGAATTGGGAGCATTTGTTTTTTGATGCACACGATATACTACCGACAACTTCTTCGGTACACATTCGGTAATTTTACAAGCGATAATATCCAATGTCACGAGCACCTCCTGTGTACCGTATCCTTCGCAAATTTTGATCGATACCGGGCTTGAAAGTTCTCCGCTCGTTGCCGCAGCACTCCACCCCGTGTTTCTTGACAGATTCACGGTCCATTTTTGTGGTGCGTTTGAATTCAATTTTAAATCGTTCTCGAGGAATATTATATCGAACGAGATATTCAATTTGCCACCACTTTCGTTGATTGTCGTATCGAAGGAGTAAACGTTGTTCCAACTGTTGTCAGTTTCGATCGTGGGAATTTGTATGGACAACTGAAACACAACGACGACAAATGCAACGTTATATGTACCATTTTTATACCACGTTACGTACAACGTTACCGTCGTAATGTTTTCCCTCTTCGTGTTTATGATCTTCACAGCGTGATTATTAGTGTCGGCCACGTACAAGAGATGGTTCTTCGAACTTACGGTAATACCGCTAGGTTCGTCCAACTGTAAATTTTTAAGATTATCGGTAGAAAACCTAATTCAGTTGACAACTGGACAATTTTTGTAAAAGTAACGTACTAGAAACTCGTCGTTCGGTTTTCCATTGCCGTACATGCTCTTACAGTACCCGGTGCATATGTCGATTTTTTTGATTTTATGATTGTAAGTGTCGGCTACGTATGCAACGTTTTCTTTCGAATCCCACGTTATTCCCAAAGGATGTTGAAGTTTAGCTGCGTATTGTACACCATCGAAATCTCCGAAATCGTGCAGATCCTGTAATGTCGAGATGTCCCGTGACGAAATTCGAATACATTGCTATCGTTACGAGAGCCAATCTTCGTCTATTATGCTTTTAAACGATCGCAATCGATATTCGTTCGAATACGTATATTCCAACTAACCGCTGGATTTCTGTTTCCACCACATACACCGGAAACTCGTCCGGTTTGTAGATCTATGCTTCTAACAGCACTACTTTCACTGTCTGCGAACAAAGCAATTTTTTTTCCTTCGACTACGGTTAAACCAGACGGTTGTGCTAGACCAGCCGCATGAGGATATGTGTTATTACGATTTTCCTCTTTGCCACTTCCAACTATTGCAACGCACGTACTCGCCTTGTATCCTCTATCCACAGATTCCAAATTAAACACGTCGTCCTTTGTTGTTGGTAAAAGCTAACGTACGTTACAAAAAATAAACAGTCCGTGTTACCTATTCTTCCACCAAGTAGTATCTTGTAAGAAAAGCGCCCAAATTTGATGAGTACCCGCCATTGCGATCAACAATACAGGTACCGTATCGTTATCCTGTTCGTGATTGTAAACAGCTACATCCCATGGTGATGATAAAACCTGCTCCTCACCGATCTTACCCCCGATGTAATCGTGACCTTGAGTGCCCGTACCAGCGACGGTGATTACTAGTTTCTTTATCATGTCTATCTAAAAATCAATCTTAATGTGTACCAATACTATTTCAACAACCAGCGTTACACATGTGATATTTCTATATTACCTTTCTAATTGCGTGATTCTCGTTATCGGCAACATAAATCGAACTATCCAGTGCACACACTCCCTGAGGTGCGTTGAATTTTGCATTTTCAAAATCACCATCCCTGAAACCTGGATTAAAGCCGCCGATAACGTGTTTCACGTTCCCTAAGGTATCGCTTACTAAAATTCTATTGTTGCCTGTATCCGCTATGATCAACATTTCTTCTTGCTCGTATTCGGCAATCTCTAATTTACTTGGGAACAAAACAGTTCTATTTCTCGCAATAGGCAACAAGTGTCGCGACAATTGCAAAGGAACGTCATTTTTCGATATTTTGTTTAACGATTTAAAGTAAGTTAATGCTACGTCTGCATACAGAATTAATTCATCCCTATGTCCTTCTCCCACGAAAACTGCGAGTAATTCACCGTTTGGTCCTGTGGCAGAAAAGAAATTTTTCGTACGTTTAGAACGTTACGATGAGATTATGTTATATGCAAATCGAAGCAGCAGCTGTAGACTACCTAACTATTACCTATCATTACCAATGTTGGCCAACAACAGACTCCCAAATCACGCCATGTTGATAAACTTGCGTCGTTTACAACTGGATGCTTTATGTTATATCTCTGCACTGCTGACAACAATCTTTTTGAATCTCGTTCGTTTGAAAATTTTGCACTGTGCACACCAACCTGAAGAAAAGATGTGATATTATGTTGTTCAATTATTTCTCTCGCCTTGTTATTTCTTTTCAGAAATTAATCCGTATATACTAACAACAACAAGACCATCTGTGACTGAAAACCGTTTTTCAAGATAATCTAAATCTGGTAAAATGTGCATACAATTGATGCAACAGTATGTAAAGAAATCCAAAATAATTATCTTTCCACTGAGATGTCCATATATGGATAACTCCTCTGCGACGTTGAACCATTCCAATCCTAACAAAAATGTTTAAAACAAGCAACTCCTTTGAAAATTTCGTTAGACTTGATATGATGTCTGTGAATGAAATAGGAAACAATGGAACGTATAGATGATGATGATGATGATGATGATGATGATGATGATGATGATGATGATGATGATGATGATGATGATGATGATGATGATGATGATGATGATGATGATGATGGGTGGTAACGAAAGAAGACAAGATAAATTTAATCTTCATCCAAGGATAAACTATATTGTGAATACAAAGATTTGACTGTAGTTCTATTTGTTACAGCTATTGCTCCTAAAACCACTTGAGTGACATCTTTGATGTCGTTGTAACGATGCAATAAATCCATAGTTTCTTGAACCGAACGAAATTCTGTCTCTTGATTCTTCAAACTGGATAATTCTTGATCGAGAACTTTTTCACGTTCAACAAGTTCGAAATATTCGCGTATCTCCTCTTCGGTAAGTAAAACGTTTTCTTTATCATTTAAACACATTTGCCGACTCGAAACTGCTACGTTCACCCCTCCCCCCACCCTCAATATTCTTCGTGTTTCGTTCTTTGAATTTCTTAAATGCTTCATTCCGTAACATGAATACAATCACGTACGGAATACTTGTTGCCTAACGAAAACCAAACTTATGTTAAAATCTTTAAGCAATCGGAATACACGGGTTTCAACGTCGAAAAATAAACTAATACGGGTTTAAATAATGTGCATACTTGCTTAAACTGGTACAAGGATATAGATGCAACGCCGAATAATCTTCGAAGTTTAGAAACTATAGATCGTAAATAATCGATCTCGATCAATTATGTATATACAATTTGACGGACGCTCGTTATTCGATACAACCTTCTTCACCTACCGTTCGATTACAATCATTTTTTTTCATAATTAAACGACTATGATCAGTTTTCGTTCCCTGCGTAACATCGAATAATGAAATAAATGCGAAAACAGTAACCTTTTTGAAAATCAACGATCCGCGATTCTTTGTTCGAAAACACTTTGATATGCCCCAATATTAATTCCTCTTGTTCCTTTCTGTCAAGCGACGATTCCAAACTTCGACGTATTTCTATGCCAATTTGCGTTAGTTCTTCCACGGTGTCTCGTATATTCATATTTTACTTCGTATATTAAACTACATATGATTACGAATAATCGCAAAATATCTTTACGATGTAAGTAAATTGAACAATTAAAAATACTCGAAAATGAAGGAAACTAAAAAAGGAGAGTAGAACAAAAAGTAGGAATAGCAATTTGATAGAAGGGATTCGAGTTGATAGATATAAACTCGCCTTAGAATATAACCGCACTTCTCTAGTAAATTATTTATTACTACTGTGACCCGTGCCACGAGGAGACGCGAACGAAGATCGGAAACTACTTCGTCCACACAGCCCGTACGTTCGCGTCTGACGAGGCCTATTTTTTTGTATACACTCGATAATTTTCGTTGTTGTACATAAGTACTTATCTCCGCAGACGAGGTACAGAATACAACCGTCGAAGATGGTAAAGTCGACAGATGAAAAAATCCTCTTTTATTAAGTTTGCATTTAAAGATGCATACATCGTACAACGGTAGAACACATCATCTACTAATAAACAATTACGTTACTTTCTTATTTGTAATTTCATAGTTACGTTTCGTTCCAACCGCTACTAACGATGTAATCGCATTCGTCTGCGGTAAGAAGTAAAGCTGCGGGCGTGGTCGTCGATCTGGTGAACTGTCTCTACGATGTGAATTAAACGTGACGCTTGGGTTTATGTTTAATAATTAACACGAATTCTGAGTTTAACACTGCAATAATAAATATATTTTAATAATAGAAACAAAACTAAAGAAATACATACACTTAAAATATAGAACGACTAGAACTAGGACTTAAAATCGAGAGCAGAGCTCGTGACTTGACTTGTTAGATCTGGAACAATTAGAATCCCAATACGAACGGATAGTGCTGTACCGGAAAACGTACGTGGGCCATCTCGCATAATGGAAAAACAATTGAAAGACGATCAGTGAACGATAGAATAACGTTTGAGCTTTCTAGATGTTTCCTGGGTGGCGGTCAAGCTTCCGAGGTCTGCCACAGATCTACCGCCATATATAGCGCCGATTCGCAGATATTTTTGTAAGAAGTATCGCGAAAGATATTGTTCAATTGTGGTTTGAATAAACTTTATTTATTTATCTACTTGTAAAGTCCTTGTCCTCTCTACGAGATATAACTAGCGTAGTGACAACGTAGCTACGTTGGAATTTACGCGCGCAGCGGCACGCGCATGCACTACGTCGGTCACTCTGCGATACAAATTACAATTTAACAGCAGGTCTTTAATTATAGTCCTTATCCTATCCTATGGTATGAGCTATATTTAAATATCAAGTAAAATTATAATTATCGTTACATTTAGTTCGTCATGAATATGTACATATATGGATAAATGTGTGAAACTAGGAGGGTGGATTCACATGAGAATCCCAGAGTGTGGACCTCGTGGGTGGTTTACATGAGTCGCGAAGCGTGCATCTCACACCACGCATATTATCGTTGAAAACACAGATGCACTGCAGTTTGCTAACGTTAAATACTATTGTAACGTGATTTATTAATAAGTAGGCAAAACTATTGATACTTTTAACTTTCAGAGATTAATCTTTCGACTAACATATTTCACATATTTTTTCCCCCTTTGATTTACAATTGGTAAGTGATAATGTCGAAAGATACGTCGACGAATTCGGTAAAAGTGTCAAACGAATTAGACTGGCTTAGTTTGTATGGTACGAACGGAGGTATCAAAACGGAAACGTTTGGTGAAAGATTAATACGCAAATGTAAAGAGAATCCTCTAGTACCTATAGGTAAATCGTAACATCGTAATTGTAATTCTTGATAGAAAAAACAGCATGTTAAATTTTTATTGAAGTTCTTTTATCATCTCGTTAGGTACTACAGCAACTACAGCTGCACTTACCTATGGTCTTTGGAGCTTTTATTGTGGAAATGCTCTGTTATCCCAATATATGATGCGTGCTCGAGTTGGAGCACAAGCCTTTACAATTTTATCTATCGTCGGTGGATGCATTATTGCAGGAAATAAGGATAATGCCTAACATATTATCATTTAGTTGTTTACGTAATAATTATTTACAAAAGTTGTTGCGTGTTCGTGATGCTATTTAGTAATTAGTATAATTGTTAGTAATGTTTCGAGTTCGACCATATTTTTATTAAATCACAAAATTTGTTCGATAATTCTTCCTATAGCGAAGAATGACGTACAGATAGGGAAGATGTATGAAATAGAATAAAAACTGTTTAATGTAAAAAATAATTATATTTTCTCTTTGAGAAATATTAACATTCCATCTTGTTTTATTGAAATCATTTATGGTAAGATTTATCGGAAAAATTGCCTATGGGATCTTAACGAAACAATCGATGTTATCATCGTGTCATATGAATGTGCTATGTATTATTACTACACTTGGAGATAAATTTAAACGGTTCTTTCGGCATCGTAATCTTCGAAACCAAATTTGGAAATGTCGATTCTGTTAAGAAATATTGTAATTTTTATCGTTGATAATCATTTTGGAATACTTGGAATTTTCATTATTAACTTACTATCTTAAATAAATAGTTGAAAATGAACAACAGAATAAACAAACGTATTAGCTTGAGAATGTTACCCGTTAAAGGAGTTTCATCATAGAGTGATCCTTGTTGCTTTACGTTGTCGTTGAAAGAATTTCTCATATTTGTATTTCCGTTCGAGGTCTCGGAACATGAAATTCCCTGAAGGCTTATCACAGTATGTTTCCACCTCGCGTGTTCTTTAACACACGTTGCCAATTGTTCGAACCATTTTTGAACATCTTCGTTCGAACATAATTCTATAATGTCAGATGTTTCGTTTCCATCTACATGATTGATTACACGTAATTGATTTTTCTTTGATTTCGATCGTCGAACGATCGTTCCCTAAAATATAATAATATTGTACGTAACAATATCGACTGATAATGTTGGTGTAAAATTTATCAAGGTATATTCTGATGTTTCGTCGTTTCACCTTATTTACGTAAATCGTATACGTGGGTTTTTCAAATTTTTCCAAGTATTTTTTTGATTTCCAAGCTTCAATTTGGAAACCTTGCAATCGTGCCCAACACCGTTGATTATTTATGATTACGTACTCTGCGCGAACTTCTTTATCCATGTAATGTGGTTGAATAGCTAAACGGCAGCAGAAGTGACCGAAAAGCGGTAAAGCGTGAACTTTACTCTCAACACTGTTCAACGTTAAGTCATGTGAACGTATGTTCCCATCGGTATCGTCAAGGGTCATCTTTGCATAGGCCACCAAATCGAATTGCGGTACTTTGCTAGACCCGTATTCATCTCGTAGAGATGCCGCCAACTTTCTACCTACAGTTCTTGAAATCGAAGAATGAATACTTCTTCGTATTCTTCTCGGAGTACTGGCAATACTAAGATCTTCTTGTAAAATGTGACTGTAGATTTCTAAAGTCAATTCGAATTCAGCTGGAACATTATCGAATAATAAAACGTCAGAAAAACAAATGTCTGTTTGTTCTCTATCAATGGGATAAAACAAGCTCGTATCGTGAACTTCTGCGCCAACTCGTATTATACAAAAAACGGCAAATCTTCGGTAATCTCCGCGATTTTTAAAATGATCGGAATCTCTCCACATCAAAGGAAATCTAAGATCCGAGATAGATAACTTCCCTTTATTTTCGGTAATGCTGAAACAAACAACGTTAAAATAGCATTATTCGGTGTTTTGAGCATACTTTTTGAAATAAAGATAACGATACCTCGCTTTTAACGACGTATCCCTTTTACGATGTTGTAACTCAACCATATAGGTAGACATTCTTTTGCTTGAAGTGAACAAAGCACGTGCCGCCTCCAAACTTTGTGTAGGGTGCCGCGCAGCAGCTAATAGTCTCGAGGAGCCTTCTTTTATTTTAATTTCTAAATCAATTTTTCTCCTCAAATCGTATTCCTGGGAAAAGAAGAAGAAAAAAATATACGGACAAGAATATTTTTAACATGCGACAATAATAAGAAAAGATATATCGCTTGAAGAAAAAAAGTCTTTTCTAAATGTATCTTTGCACAGTATGATAGATTTCGATGATAGATCGTGTAGCGATGCTAATGACAAACGATGTGCTGTTTGCATACAACGGTATGATACAATATTAAATTTGAGATAACCAGTGTTTCTTCAACTTGTCATGTTTGTTTTTTCGTAAATGTTTTTACAATGATGTCCGCGCCAAAATCGAAGTACCTATTACACTTTGCAGATAATGAATTCGACCACCGGTCTTATACATGACTGACAAAGAAGAAAGAAATAATTAAGCATTCGCATGATTCCTTTAACGCGTTTTGATTCAATTATAAAGCATAACCTACTTCTTCGTAACGGTAATTTATTTAAGATACTTAATATAATAAGAATCTCTTTAGCCACCGAGATAAATAAAAATTATTTCTACTTCGTTACAGCTCCGACGAAAGCCTTGTTAAATTATACATACATATGTACATACGTAGAAGAAAAATTACACATTGTGAACGTTGAAATTCTCAATTGTTGGAAAAAACAAATTCACTTACCGCTACATTTTTACAATTTCGAATACTCTCTCGCCTTCGAACTCGTGCTTGATAATCGCTCAACGAACGCAAATAATTATTTTCTTTGTCTGAAACATTACTCGTTGAACCGCGCAATCCTCCGATACTTTTTTTACGTGGCGCCATTTTGAAGCTTCGCGTTTCTTTTTCGGTA
>NW_017101026.1:25236-40619 GCF_001263275.1 Habropoda laboriosa
GAAGGACACGCAAGTAGGGGAGAATAAATGAAAGGTTATTAAAGGTTAGCTTGAAGTATGAAAAATATTAAATAAAGTTCTGAAAAATCTGAAACTTATATTTGGTACATAGATATTCACAAAACAGCGATTAACATAAAGTAATGTATTTAGTGAGCACAGGCTTTTCATTTGTTCCCCTTGTCCTTCTCTTTATCCTTTTCCTTCTCTTTATCCTTGTCTTTTTCCTTGTCTTTATCCTTATCTTTATCTTTGTTTTGTTGAAGAGATCCAACGGCTTGACGTACGGCTTCGGAATGAGGATCAACACCAGGTAAATTTTCTAAAACTGATTGCAAAAATGCTGGGTCAGACATAACAGCGGCATAATCCTCTTCAACTTCCATTGCTTCCTCTTTCACAGATTCGAGTTCCTCTAAAAATAAAACACAAGAAAGGGATAATAAAGTACGTTCGATTGTGTCAAATATACGCATAAATATGAATAACTATGCATCGTACGTTGATCTTGCATGGACATCTGCATAGCGAAAGCAATTTGTTCCTCTTCTGTCATACGAGCAAAATCGGGGGCATTTATGTTAGCGGGAGCGGTATTGTCAGTTGTTGTGGATGAATTTTCGGCGCCCTCGAGTGACATTGCGAGCGCGCGTTTTAACATTACTTCTTCATTGGGAACTTCTTTGATCGTTTCTGGCTGTTTGTTTGTAGCCACCTCGGTTGCTTGCGCACGTCGCGCTTCGTCCTCTTGACGTTGTCGTTGTTCCTCCATGGAAACGCGTAATGCCTGTGTAAATGAAAAAGAGAAACAAACAATTATTTACCGCTGATATTTCATTGAAACGAATAATCGTAAAGTACAAACCAATGCCAATTCTGGATCCTCGTTTGGATCAACACCAAACTCAAAAGCAGCTCCTCCCATGCCTGTACCACCCATTCCATCTTCTCCTTGAATTATCGGTGAGGCAATCAACGCGTCGGATAAATGTGGTCCAGGTGGAACAGTGACCAAGTGACTGCCTGTTCCATCTTTTCCAACGAGAGTATTGATAAAGGCTGTCAATACTTCGATATTAGCATTGTCCTCACCAAAGCTAATCACATCCACGTTAACCTTTTCCTTTTTTAACTTTTTTGCTAATTTCACAAGTTCTTTCTCGTCAATTTCAATGGGACTACCGATAAAAGCCACTATACGCATTTTGTGATTTTTGCCTTGACGATGCTTCAATGCCAACTATTGGTTAACATAATTTTTCATATATATCATAACCATTATTTAGACACGATATACAAGATTAACATAGTTCGTGTACTCACATGTGCAATCCTTATTCCTGTAATTAGACTTAGATTACCATTTGGTTGGACCTGATGAAGTTTGGACAAAATTCTGCCTACGTCGCTAGTAAGTGTAGCCAATACTTCAACGCTGCTTGGAAAAGTAATAGAGATAAAGTAAAGAGATAAGAAATATTATGTACTTTATTAGGATATAGGGTAGAATCTGTCATACTTGGCTAGTGTTATCAAACCAACGTTGTTTTCGGGATTCGAGCGCGTTTTCGAATGACAAACCAAGTTAACAGCATCCTGCTGTGCTTGAAGTCGTGTCGGTAAGAAATCTCCATTTCTCATGTAATCGCTGTTGTCGACACTATAATATGCGATAGAATTGTTAAACATTTTATATTTATAGAGAGATTTGAGGAAAACTGAGATTTTATCTTGACCATATAACCTGTTCATTCCCGAAAATAGATATATTTAGATTGAAAGTTAATCGACAATTATCATTTCGCTCGTCCATGATTATCATCTAGATTGAAATTTATATTCGCTAAATTTCCGTGTAAGAAAAAAGAAGAAAAGAAAATTGATCACAAGTTGTATATTACTTCAACTTTGCATTGTCACTCGTACTAGCGTGTATGGGTTATCAAGATACTCGACGTCAAAAAGCATAAAATTCCAATAAAACGGGATTGAATAGAGATGAAAATGATATAAAGTGAAAAAGTAAAAAATATAAAGCTTCTTATAAGCTTGTTATCCATAAATGTCACGAACTTACCATATCATCGTACTTTCCAGTACCATCTTGGTTCGAATCACTAAATCGTTTCATTCCGTCTCGTTCCTTTCTGTCCTATTTCATTGCAATCTTCTGTCTCGTTCCGTTCCGTTCCGTTCCGTTCCATTCCATTCCATTCCATTTATTTTCATTTTCCGTCCATTCGTTTGTACGTTTTACAAAATTTTTTATTGTAAAGTATAAATGGTCGATTAATAATCATTGACTTGGCAAAAAAAACGCTAGGATATTAAGGAAAAAAGGAAATACTGATATTGCACATACAAGAAGAAAATTACGTTGTACATATGTGTAGCCTTCAATTTAAGTACAATTACACGAAAAAGTTCTTTGCTTATGCATGGAAAGGATATAGAAATGAAAAGAATTTAATAAAAAGTGGCATGAGTGCGAAAAGTGTATTTAAAGAAGAAAGGAAGGAAGGAAGGAAGGAAAGAAAGAAAGAAAGAAGGAAAGAAAGAAAGAAAGAAAGAAAGAAAAGAAACAAACGATAAATGGAATTAAAGAGACAAAGAAGAATCGAGGATTGTGTCTAGTTGGAGCGTCGAATATCTCGGTGCTTGATCCATTAACGTCGCTTCTTCGTAAGTTGGCGGCTGGTCGTTGTAACACCTTGCTTTCAACATTTCTCTAGTTCGCCTTCTATTACTAAATGCACGTACAATAACAATGAGCGGTCCTAAAAGCAACATAGCGACTCCGATTGCAAGCATAATTAAAGCAATAGCGGCTCCGATTCGATTTACAGGGGAGAGTCGGGATTTTGTTCCGCTTTTGCTTTTTTCTGCACCTTTATCGTGCGATGTGTCATCATTCCCATGCTTAAAGAAATTTCTCTCGTCCAATGTGACGATGTTAACGGAACCAGATGTTTTGAATTCAAATGAAACACTCGACGTACTATTTTCTATCATAGAATTTTGTTTATCGTAATGGTTTTCGTTGGAAGTGAGTGTAATAATAGTATTTTCATCTTTCTTGCTTGTATAAATCGTCGGTGTTTGAATTGAACGTACGTCTCTAGCATCATGATCGTCGCGACGAATCGTCGTTGTTTGTTTGTCGTCGTTCGTTGAAATCGCTTTAAAAATATCTCTGCCGGCATTGCCCGTTCGATGAGAAATATATAATTTGCGCGGCCATTGTTCGTTCGATGTAACGCTGTCAGACTTATCAACGTTATTATTTTTCCGTGGAGTTCCAATTTGGAATTTTACGACTTGAGAACGATTTCCATTTGATTCTTCTTCGTTCCATCTCGTGGCCTTTTCCTGCGAAAACAGTATTCTCGAATATTTCTTGAGTTTGTATTGTATATTACATATGTATTGTACATATGTATGTATATATGTACATATATGGATATGCAAAATGTCGAGCAAAATAAGTGAAAAGACCAATTAGATTGAACTATTGTAGATAGGTAAAATTACTTTTTAATTGTACGTATGTATGTAAGTATGTATGTTTCATTTATAAAAGGGTCGCTTTTTGTCGCTGTAAGAACGGCGAACGAAGTTGGCCGTATAAAATGCGATCGATGATCGTCTTTATTATTAAATTCTAATACTGAATTTTCCACATTCGTTTATATTAAAAGAAGTATGCAATTGTTTATTTTCGAGGACGATATTTCGAAGAATATTTTGCACTGATAGTCTGGCCACCTGTTGTTAAACGCAGGCATCGTATAGTATGTATGTATGTATGTACATGTGTAGTTTCGTAATCGATTAAGATGTCGAACCTGTACGGCAACTGTGTCATTCCGCGCCTTCGTCTTTTCGCATAATGAGATTACACCCTTTTGAAGAAGTATAATTCCAACGATACTCCAAATAGTTAGCTGAAAGATGATTGTCAATTTTGGAGCCCATTTATTCATTTCTATACTTAAGGACATCTTTTCTAAAAAATGCCTCTCGTAGTAGATAGCATATATGTAATTCGTTTGCGCCTAGATCACATCGAATAAAACGTCGATAAAGCGTAATATTTTTCAAAATGTTTCGATGTACAAAAGAAAGTGACGACGAGGGTGATAATGTTCTCATCGTTGTTAACTTACTTTAACATAAATTCCACGTTTTCTCCGTTTGAAAGAAGACAATCTACATTTATCGTTTCTCAAGTTCAATTTGCAGATTTGTTCTGAAAGACTAAGGTAACTTAAATAATCGCGAACTTTCAAATAATTTTGTTAATATATACATGTGTATTTCTAACAGTATGTTGTCTTGTCAACCTATAGAGTTGACCAATGGAATTGATAATTAATTTTTCAATGAAAGAAGTACCATTGATATTAGGAGTAAATGGACACACGTGAAGAAGAAGGTCGTTGAAAAAGCCAAGGTAAATCATCCGTAACGTTACTTCCGATATACGTACGTACAGTATCTATGTACCGTGTTTCTGTTGCTAGTGTTTCGTTTCCAGCAAATATGGCAACACTTCGATAATCAATTACGAATACCTGAAGGAAAAAAGCGTAGCTGTTAATACTTTTATGTTTCGTGTTATCGTCGATAGGAGGACGCAAGTCACTGTACAAAGTTGCATTTATAAAAATGCGATACGCGTATTCGTTGCATGTGGTAGAGGCATGATCGGTGCGATAAGTATTTTTTACCTTTAGATGTCACGTTTCTTCTTCTGTAACGCACTGTATTCGAAATCAATCGGCCTGAACGCATTACGATGGATGGATTCCTTACGTATTGATACCTTACATATCCGTGTTGATCTATACCGAACGATCATAACTCTTACTCCGTCACTTGCTTAGACGCTTATACACGACCATCCTTAGAACGATTAATCGTTCGGTCAGGTTGTCGTTGACGAGGAACGCATACGTCATACGTTATATGTACATACGTATCGCTGGTCACGTCTCGTAGATTGTATACTGCTTGCATTCACTCTCCGTTCCCATTCGTGTTCGCGTGTGCTCCTTTATCCTTTTCTTTCTTATTGTTATGTACTTTTAACTTGAAATTCCGCGATGTATAGTAAATCGGTTGTGTGAAATCTGAGTACATACGTACATACATAATTGCTCGTTTTAATCGTCGTTCAACAATTCTTAGTATACAATCAGGATTGTCGGATATGCGTGTTTCTTCGACACTCGCACGAACGATGTGCTTATGGTTGAACACATGCTTGTACAAAGTATTATTGTTGTTGCCATTTTGCTTTTTAGATAATGCTTATAGTAATAAGAGTTTAAATGAAATGTAGGAAGAAGTTAGGATGGAGGAGAAAGATGGGGAATGATCTTGTAAAAGAAAAGAGTGAATGCTGTTTTAAATTTCTTTATCAGTGTTGTTGTAATCGAAGCACAGATGCTAATTGAAGCTTGGCTGGCTTACACGTTCCCGCAAGCACTGATTAAATTTATTTAAATGCGCGAGGATAGCGCATATTTTGCACGTGATTTGCTGTTTATTAATAGTTTGCAAAATTTGTTGCGTTGCAACCGGTGTGATAGCGCCATCTGTTAGCGAAAATTCTGAAGCTCGATGTCTTTAACTAATTAACGTATACGCTGAATTTATCTATTTATCGAAAACTGTGGGTGGCATTTTGGTAGGAATATCTTGTAATAATTTTGCTAAAGATTTAACCAAACTGTACACATTTACTACGTTCCAACGGATCTGAACGAGAGGTGCGTGAATCTTTTGTACAAGTAATTGGAATGCTCCTGTTTTTATAACTGTACAAACATACATACGTATATGGATAACAAGTTACGGTAGAATTGGGTAACATTTAGAATGCGAGACCATGGAGAATTTAAATTTGTAACTCGCCGAAAGAAACGTGCATCTCACGTTCGAATCAATTACGATTCGAGTATATCTTTGCCCGATGACCATGAAAATGATAATCATCCAAATGTTAATTACGAAACGCTTGTTGGGTAAGGACGTTTAGATACGCGCTTTTCGAATATACGTTTATAAATTTCTTTCAATATTTTTATAATAATTTTCAGAAAACTACTTGAAGCAGAAGTTGAACTGAGAAATTCGTTGTTTTCTGACAATGTTTTTTATTATTTAAGAGATTCGTTAAGTGCCTTAAATGTCAGTGGCATTTCTAATATATTGTGTTATGGTTTGGGTCACTTTTCTTGTCGCAGATCTTCCAAGTATCAATTGGCGTTACTTTTGTCTTTGAAGAAACGTTACAGCTCTCAGGTGTACATGTACGATCCAGTTTTCTCTTTCAAAGAAATCGAGCTACTGAAAGAATTTGATTGTAACGTTATAGAAGTTAACGAAGAAGGCAAACGCCATGTCCTTGATAATGTTACGTTGATATATATGCCACACTGTTCGATACATTTAATTAATAATTTCCTTTATGCAAATTGGTGTAGACAGTTAAATAGATGCATCCTCTTGACAAATAGCTTCTCTATTGTTGCGGATGATTTGAAAAAAGCAAATAGATCCACTCCCGTTGATTATATATTGCGTATTCGATCGTACGTGACAGAAATCCCCTTAAGAAACAACTTCACATGCGAAGAGGCATTTAACGACTTAAGCATTCATATATTCCTCGAACAGGATATTAATAGGATTGCTGAAAGTTTTTGGAATAAACGAGAGGCGCCGTGTTATCAAGATGCAGAAATTGATTATTTAACTGCTAAGCAAACGGAGGAAGTAGATGCTAAGAATTGTAATTATACATTTAGTTAAACCGTTCCTTGACATTTTCAAATAATATGTATTAAATTATCGAGATATGTGATATACATAGTAGATATAGCGGACATATGAAGCAATTTATATAGCGAAAAAAACCATATCGAATATGTGTTGCAAAGGAAATTAACGTCGTTTTGATGCAAATTAATTGAGCTCAGAGAAGAAGCGTTTATTACTTTGGTTTTAACAAGGAATTAATTTCCTCTGTTATAGGTCGCAAGAAAGATGAAACCTAATGCAAAATTGCTTCGCTCCCTTGTACAAGAAATTCGACAAATGTCATCCGGACAAAATGCAAAGGATAATATTATGGTACAATACGTTTTAAATCAAGCACGATCTCATCGAGAAACTTCGGAAATTTTGTGCAAAGCGCGAGAAGAACTAAAAAATTTAGCAGAGACGTACCTTTGTTACTTGAAATCTCAGCGAATATGTAAAGAAATTCAAGTTCGATACACCGGTAAAGGTGAACGGAGTGTTAAAGAAACCGCGGATCTCGTTGGATTTAAATTACCCCATGATCCGAAGTAATTCGTAGAGTTTGAAATGATAATCAAAGTTAATGTAAATTTATTAACAGATAGACATTGTAAAACGAAGGATAAAAAAGGGATGAAAATAAAGTTTGTTTGATTATAACGACGTATTTACGAGTACTCTTTGCGGATACATTTGGCTATGGTTGACAGTTGCATGTTACTAGTACCCTCGTAAATAGTACCGATTTTAGAATCTCTGAAATATTTTTCTTGAGGGAAATCTGTCGTGAATCCTACTCCACCCATGAAATCGATGCATTTTGCGGTAACACGTAAAGCCGTTTCTACGTAAAAAAATACGTATGAGTTGTACGTATGATACTTTAATACCTTACAGTTGTCGTGAAATAAAGGGATAGCAATTACCGGAAGCTACAAGCTTTGCCATAGCAGCCTCTTTCATCACATCTTTTTTAGCGTCAACTAGTCTGGCTGCGTTGTAAACCAATAATCTGGCACACTCAAGCTCGGTAACCACTTGAGCAATTTGATGCTGCATAGACTACGAAAAGATTAGAAACGTTTGATTCTTAGATTAATTGTGTTGGCTAAATGTGGAAAATGAGGAACAATTTCATCTTCTGTTATACTTGAAATGAAAATATATCTTTTCCAAATTGCTTTCTTTCTAATGTGTACGGTATAGTAGCGTCTAAGCAACCCTGTGCTATACCAATCATTTGAGCTCCAATTCCGATTCGACCTTCGTTTAAAAACCCAGCAGCGTATTTGTATCCATGGCCAAATTGTCCTAAGATATTAGTTTCAGGAACCTGAGCGATATGAGGAAACGGTTGAGAAAATAAAAAATTTTCCTTTCTTTTCTTGTTGTTCGGAGAATCGTTTCGTTTACTTTGACGTTGTCCAAGTGAATCATGCATGTACCCGATGCCTTAATTCCTAGCTTGTCCTCAGGTTTGGCGATCGTCAATCCCGATGTATTTCGTTCTACGAAGAACGTCGTAATGCCACGGTATCCCTGATTCACAGATTCATCATCGTTGTTATCAGTAATTTCGTTTTTAAATTTTTATAAGCTTAACATTAATGAGTTGAATTTTGTAAAAATCGTAAATGTCACAATAAACGTGTGGTATATGTATTTTTCAGGCTTGAGATGAAACGGAGTTAGGTATAAAATAATTTGGCAGTTTTGAACAGAGCTGTTGTGAAACTTACAGCAGAAGGATTTGCATTTGCAAAAACTAGAAATAATTCAGCGATATCGGAATTTGAAATCCACATTTTCGTTCCATTTATCACATAATCAGAAGGTCCGTCCTTTCTTGCTTCCGTTTTCAAAGAAAACGCATCCGATCCCGAACCAGGTTCGGTGAGGCAAAAGCTGCCTACCTGTTAAGGAAATGGTGTGCAGCGGACAGAAAGATAAAGATGAAAAGTGTCAACTTTGGTTTATCGTATTTTGTCGACGAGTTTTCTCTTACTTACATGCTGTTGAGCCAATCTCGGCAAATATTTTGCTTTCTGCTCTTCCGTGGCAACTTTCACGGTTAACGAATTCACCAAAGTATTATGAATGTCGACTAGCGCTGCGACAGCTCCATCAACTTTCGCAACTTCTTCGACGGTTAATATCGTTGTCATGAAATTACATCCAGAACCACCATATTTTTCTGGTATCTCGACACCCATCAGCTATCAACGAATCGGTGTGTTGGAAAGGACAACTCAAAAATGCGCGAGAAAACATTCGAAAGTGTAAATGCGACCATCGCGAATTATCATTTACTGTTTAAACGAGAAGAGTTCAACTATGTTTACTTACACCATTTTCAAAAAGTTTTTGTACTAATCCCTCGTCTATTTTACCTTCTTTCTCCATTTTTCGTACAAGCGGCGCAATTTCCTCTTTCGCTAATTTACCAACTAAAAATAGTCATATTTCAAAAATCATTATTCACGGCTCTCTTACCCGTACAATTTGCACGAGTTGATGATCAAGTATTGTAGTAAGCGTGAAAAAGCCACATATGTTTTTACTTTCTCACGAATAAGCAAGCAATCTGTGCAGAAACGTTAGACCATTACCGCTTTCTTTCATCAAAAGTTCTTCGTCTGTGAATTGGGATAAAGGTCCGGGACAGTGATTGAATAGTGATGCGGTGCACGTACTCAGATGCCTTTCCGTAAATCTTTTTCGCGATATCTGAAAACAAAACGTAATGTCTATTTGAAGAAGGTCGAAAACGAGAGGTAAATCGTGTTTCCTTTGTTAAAGAACTATAATTAAACAGATGAAAAGGAATTACTTTTACGAACGTTTATTCGTGTAAAGTAAAAGTATTATTGTCCCTGCGAACAAGTGAATTAATTAAAAAGTTGAAACGTGGCAAGAAAGAGAATATTAGGAATAAGAAGAAAAGCGTACAATTTGCCGTTTCTTTTCTTTTCCTACGCATGTACATATGTAAGTATTACGTTACCAAAGTGTAAAAAACGAAAAGAGAAAAACAAAGAAAAAGGAAAGAGATTGGAAGAAACGTTTCGGAAGCAATAGCTAAACGCCCAACTTAAATATGTAGGCCTGATTGAATATTTCCATGCCACGTCATCAAACAAAGATTTTACATTTCTTCTTGCTATCGGTGTGTTTTGAAGTTTACGAATTTATTGATTCGAAATTCATTAATACGTGTTTGTTAGAAGCATTTATAGGTACGTACCTGTCGTAGTAGCGGTATAAACAAATTCATGTTTACCTTAAGATTCATGTTTCAAATCACGAATTAGAAATTAATAACAATTAATAGCGTCGAAAACGCTAATGTTTGTTATCGAATGTACCGAGTAAGAGAGAAAAGTAACAGATAAAAAAGCAGATATTACTGTTCCCCAGTCGGAGACCACAATAATACTGACTAGATTGTAATATCGTATACATCTGTTATGCTTGAAACTCTCCTACCAGTTGATCCTATGCACGAATCAAACAGGTTCTTACGTAACAAGAGGGAAAACAATCTGCCGTTAATAATAAATAGAAATGCATTGACCTATTATTAATCATTGTTTACATAAACAAAGCAAATTAGAAGAAGTGTGCGTGTACTTTAATTGTCAGAATGTCGTAAAAGGACGTGCATGCGCGTGTACGTAAGTACATTCCTATGTAAATAACTTCACTAAATTCTTTACTTCAACGTGTAACGTAAGTACTACGCAAAATTTTCGTATCGTTAACGTGAGACCTGCGTATATTGTACATATATTTTCCAAAATACATTATTTTTAATGTTCTTTCTTGGTTATTATTTACAAGGTGATTAATTTATTTCAGAGCAAATTTCGAAGTAGTAATTCTACTTTGAAAAGAAAGAGAACAGAACGGAAAGAAAGAACATCTATGTATGTGCATCAATTTTAATGTAACGATGGCAACCTTGTTGCATAAAGTACAAGTGAATTCCCCTCACATGTTGTTTATCGATGTACTTTAACCCTTTAGCTATTATAAACATTCACTTCTAGCCTACTATAATTGGCTTTCTCCGGTTGAACATATCCGACCAGTTTGATTAATTTAATCATTCTATACGCGATATACGTCGATACGCGAATTAGTTCAAATATAAGTTACTATAACTCGTAATGCGGTTAAATATAAAAGAAATATTAACAATTGTACCCATTCGTTATTATTGCTGTTTCAAACTGAGAGTTTCCTAATTCACCGATACACGTATGCATGTACATTCTTGCGAATACGAAGGAAGCGCGTTGTTTAAAATTTTCCAAATCGCGCGTTCGAGAGGTCAGACGATATGCATACGTCGCGATCGATACAGTATGTAAAGCACACATTAATCAAGTAGGTACACAAATAGATCTACACATGCACGGGGAGTGTATTACACTAAGATACAAAGTACAATTTGGTATGATTAAATTACTGTGATATAGAATAATCTTATTTTGTAGGTTGGTCTATTTTCTTCGTATGAATAATACGATAAATAAATAATTTGCTATATAAATCAATATGTATTTTCTGAAATGATACTAAACGCCTTTCGATCGATTGCAACATACTGATTTTTGATGACTTTAGGTACGTATGATATTATACGTAGCGTGTACGATTGGTTGTACAAACGTCGAATATCTTGATTGGATAGCAAATTAAAGGATAGCCAATCGAATGATAAGTTTTCGAAAAGCAACCTCTCGTTCTGAAGTATCGTAGATCTGCTGCGCAGCAGTATTACGCGCACAATCCGCGTGGCCATCTAGTAGAATCAGGTGGAGGGAAAAGGCAAGAGCATGGAGTAGGGTAGAGACGAAGAAAAAGAAGAAGTACTCGTATCGATAAAAAGATCATCGGATTTTCGTTTGTAATCAAAATAGTGAATGAATTATGAAAATTCTCGCTAATGTGAGTATATACGTATATATGTACATATATATATATATATATGTATGCATATTCGCGTACATATATCCGAATGAATCGTAAAACGGTGTAGGTTAAAAAGTGCAGTCCCTTGAAATAACTGAATACGAGAAGGGAGACTTATAGCTCGAAGTGGGTGCAACGAAAGATAGTTGGGGGAGAGAGAGAGAGAGAGAGAGAGAGAGAGAGAGAGAGAGAGAGAGAGAGAGAGAGGTGGAAGTGGAATTGGAGAGGTGGTACGAGCAGTAGTATAGTGGTGGTGGTAGTACGGGAGAACCAGGAGGTGGAGAAGGCTTGCCAGCCGCCGGAAGAACATCGACGGTGACGGGGGTGGGGAAGCTGTCCACCGAACGGAACGACCGCTCGGTGATACGAACGGCAAGTCGAACGGATACGGATATATCAACCATCGACGATAGTTGCTGATTTTCTGCTAGGTAAGTCTCTTTGAACCATGCCCAAAAAAAATTGTATATATATATACACATATATATAGATACGAATTGCTTGGAACATGCGATGCTGCTGAAATATAAGAGAACGCGGCTCTAAATAATTGACAAGAATGACGTAGCGTAAGGGGTGTGTCGTTGTCGATTAGGCGGCAATCTTGGATGCTTTTTTCTGCATTAGTAAGCACTTGTGAACAATACGTGATCCCTGAGTTTTGTGAGTCTAATTTCTTATCAGCCTTGGAATATTTCGTAAAAGTACATCGATAATCACTGTTAGAAAACTTGTTGTCATAATTACGCCATTGAAAACCATTACTCTCTGCTGCTGTATCGCCATTTGCATTGTTAAACCATTGACCTTCTTTTCGTGCTGTATTTCTGCTAAAAGGCAGGATATCTCCACAAACGCGCAAAAATAAAAGCTTAAATCGAATAGAAATGCCATTTTGTTGGTTTAATTTTTCGTTTGACATAGCGCGTGCGTTTCATGATGTTGAGAATGTACATTGACGAGAAAGCATTGCTGCAGTGAACATTGGAAAAATAGTTGTGTTGTTGAAAATTTGAATATTCGTAGTAATTACTGTTACTTATATCGTCGTAGTAGTGACAAATAACTGTGTTACCGATATATTTACAAAGCAACGCATGTGAGTTTCTCTTCCGCCTATTCTCGGTATGCGTTTAATCGATTTGTTAAACACCCAATGTTTCCCAATCGACAAAACTCGTCTAGGTACAATGAGAATAATGTTAAATCACGTTTGTATCGTGAAGTTTAACTTTTGGTGTTTGTGTTTTCATAGAGGATTGTCTCGCATTTGTTTGTTAGTAATAAACTGACATGCATAAGGTAGTCATTTGGGCGTATTCGCACGAATAACCATACGCTGAGTTCGTCTCGACTCGTCCCTTATGATCGAATTCGTCGTATGCGGAGATGAAAAGTAGAAAAGTGTGTGTAGTAAGTATGCATATGTATATACACACAGACACACGTACGTGTTGCGCTGGCGCGCGCGTGCGTTTATGCGCGTATACTTAATAGAGACACTAAATCCTTAGATTCTTTCGGCAGAAAATATTATGTAAAATGTAAATGCACAAAATCAACGGACAGCCATGAAGAACGTTTCGTTTTCTTGCAACAACTCAGGACCGCCCGCGCGCAATCTATCGTCGCTTGGAAATAAACTTGCTGCTCTCGAGTTTCGATTCTATAGAAGGGGCACGCTCACCTGTCCACGTTCAGCCTGTGCCCCCGATTACCTTTTGAGTTTCAGATTTTACCGATTCTAATAATGGGTCCTTTATTTTCTCCGTTAAAAATAGCGTTACTTACTACAATTAATAAAATGTAAAGTATATATTTAACTAAACAATAGTAGTCGTTGTTTCATTGTTTATCGATTAGGCGACTGAAAAAAAAATTGAATATTTTCCTATTAGCGTGGATTGTGCCCTTTTCATCGTACGAACGTGGTACCGCCCAATGAACAACGAATAGTAAGGCTTTGCGTTTTAAGTTATGACATCATCGTGTCGAGAAACAGCGGACGCGTCGCATTAAGTATCTGACTCGTGATACGCGTTCGGTTCGCTATCTCCGTAGTTCAATACGTTATCGGTATACAATGTTTTTAGTGTATCAAATCTTTTTTTCTTTTTCTCTTAACTCCATAGCACTCCCATGTTGTATCGTATTTTGGCTCGTTTCACCGGTTAAAGGGTTCAATTTTTTTTTTTTTTTTTTTTTTTTTTTTTTTTTATACAAAAAGCCTTCCCTTCGGAAATTTCACCTCGAACAAGTGCTCTTATTCTTTTCGAGAAATATACAAGGAAACATAAGGTCATCTCGATACCGTTACGTTGTATGTACTTCTGTAGATAATAGCAGGACAATTAACCACGAATAGCTGAAATTCAATTGAT
The DNA here is from genome assembly GCF_001263275.1 of Habropoda laboriosa. NCBI lineage: Eukaryota > Metazoa > Arthropoda > Insecta > Hymenoptera > Apidae > Habropoda > Habropoda laboriosa. The sequence continues at coordinate 39,405 of NW_017101026.1, forward strand.
GTTCGTTGTTAAATAACGTTGACGAACATTAATTGAAGGAGTTACACTGCTTACAGATTGTAAATCACATTTATGCATGTACATACGTACCTATTACGCTCTTTTCGCTCTTTTTCATTTGTCAATCTAATGTTTAAAAAGTATCGTTGCTACGTCGTGACCGGTACATGAATACAGTTTTTCAATTATCTTAAGCGTAGACATCTTTTTCAGAATCTTATCCTCTGGCATTCGAAATGCTTTTGAAAACTAAAAGGGTTGTTAAGTAGTTTCCTTTTGTTCGCGATTTTATGTACAATGGGACTGTTCAATTCGACGATTATCAATACGACGATAATGGTGGCAGTGTATGATTTGGCATGGTATGGCCGATGAAGGAATTTACAGAACGACCTCCGTAGCTTGCCTGTTTAGTGGAGGATTCGCGGAAGTCGTGAATTTGGGTTAAGCACACGCTTCCGAATTATTAAGAGCCTTTAAATAAAGTTATCAACGTTTAGCGTTGCAGAAGCATTGAGCTTTTAACGAAAAACAGCTGTGATATACTTTTCTCGATTTTTTCTAGATTATAAAATCGATTTACATATATCGATGCTTGTTCTTCTCTGTCGTTTACGTAAAATCATTTAACGACGTATCTCGTTCTTTTTCTTTCAGAAAGCATGAAATGACAAGTAGCATTAAAATCCCGAGGGTAAGAAAACGAACGTAAGTCAGGATGGTAGCATGTGGTATAAATAAACGCAGTAAGAATTTGAAAAAAGAGAGCTACGATTTCAGCCGCTCTAGGGATTCTCGTCAGTTACCCCTATATGTATACGCATTCGACGCACCTTACGCTACTTGACTGTTACTCGCAAGTTTATTGATCGTTTGCTGACTTCTGTCGGTTTTCTTACGTTCGTTGGTTTTTTACATTTGAAACAAGGAAGGGAACAGCTCCGAATAGTTTCTCGAATGAATGATGACGAATCATGCACTGTATAAGACGCAAATGTAAGAAAACCAACGGATAGAAGTGAATTAACATTGTTCCGATGAGTAATGTAGCGAGTGTTTCAAAATGAAACCGCACATGCCAATTTTTCAAGTTGTTTCCTAATTTAAAAATAAGTTACAATGTGCATCGTATGTATAATAGATGCAAACAATTTGTTTCAGTCGGTATCCAGCGGTGGGGGAGGAAGGAGAAGAAGGAGGTGGCGGCGGCGGTGG
>NW_017101026.1:40656-43154 GCF_001263275.1 Habropoda laboriosa
GGTGGAAGTGAAGGAGGTGGTGGTGGTGGTTGGTGGTGGTGGTGATAGCGACGGTGGTTAAAACGAAAGCGTAGAAAAGAGGCGAAAGAAAAGGGTAGAACGAAGAGGAATTGATAGAAAGAGAAAAGAAGACAGTAGTGAGTGTAAGGATGGCGGACACGAGTGAACAACAAACATTATCAGAACCGCATACGAACGGAGTAATGGACGGTCTAACGGAGGAAGAGAAGAGTAAAATGCGACCTGCGGATATTGATGCTGTAAGTTACTTAAGCAAAGAAAAATAAAATGACATAAAATAAAATAATGCCCGTTCGTTGTTTTCTTTTGTTTAGGATATGAGGGAAATGGAGAGGAGGAAGAGAGTTGAATTAATGATGAATTCGCGACTCTTTCGAGAAGAACTGGAACGCATAATCGAGATACAAATGAAAGATGGTGCTGGACCATCGGGTCTGCTACAGCAAATCTCTGACATGATGGGTGCACAAGGTGCTCGGTTTAACGCGAACGTGTTTAAAAGTAAGTTGTTTAAATGTTAACATGTGCTAGAATGTTTTATCAAAGGGAACTAACTAATTTGGTTACAGATTCAAATTGTGTATTACCTATTAACGACATACGCGGTGTCGAAAGTATGGGTTACGCAAAGGGAGAGAAACTGTTACGCTGCAAATTGGCAGCAATATTTAGACTACTTGATCTTTATGGTTGGACTCAAAGTGTCGGTGGCCAAATTACGGCACGTTTGAACCAAGATCAAGAGCACTTCTTAGTTAATCCATATGGTTTGTTGTATCATGAAGTTACTGCATCGAGTTTGATTAAAGTCGACATGCAAGGAACGGTCGTGGAACAAGGAACGACTAATTTTGGAGTTCACGTGGCAGGGTTTCAATTACACTCGACGATTCACGCTGCTAGACCCGATATCAAGTGCATCGTTCATATCACCACTCCGTCCGTTACTGCTGTTAGTAGGAAAAGTGTTGTTCGCCTTTTTCGTGCTATTCATACACTCCCGTTGAATATATATATATCACTTTGACTTATCTCATTCACAGATCTCATCGTTAAAGTGCGGATTGCTGCCAATCGGACAGGAGAGTATAGTAATAGGAGAGGTAAGCACGCATCAGTATATAGGTGGATCTTTTGAACCAGAGGAAAAAGAGAAGATAGCAAGAAACCTAGGTCCGATGAATAAAGTGATGCTGTTAACGAATCGCGGTGCACTCTGTTGTGGAGAAACCGTCGAGGAAGCTTTCTTCAATGTTTATAACATGGTCCTAGCTTGCGAGACCCAATTGAAATTGATGCCCGCTGGTTTGGATAATTTAAATCTCATTTCGGAGGAATCTAAGAAGGCTATATTTGAAGCCTCGAGAAAGCCACCTACACCGCAGCAAACAGTCCCGATCTCTGAAAGTACAGCTCTCGCTGAAAAGCTTGAGAAACGTTGGCGAATTGGTGGAACTGAATTCGAGGCGCTTATGCGGATGCTTGATAATGCAGTAAGTGTTTAAATTTCTTATTCCCTTCAGTCCTTCCGCTTCTTTTTTTGGAATGTAATGTTTTTTCGTCGTTTTCATTGATCAATCTCTCTCTCTCTCTCTCTCTCTCTCTCTCTCTCATACATCATACATCATTCGTATTGTTTGCAGGGTTTTCGAACCGGTTACATATACAGAAATCCGTTAGTGAAAGGAGAACCTCCGCGACCACGAAACGACGTTGAGGTGCCACCAGCAGTTTCATCTTTAGGTTATCTACTCGAAGAGGAAGAACTTTATAAACAGGGGTAAATATTAACGATATCACGATTAAAAACGATACGTCGATAGTTGTCGAGGGAAGCTTTTATATGTATTCTCTGTTTTCGTCGCAGGCTCTGGAAAGGTGGTCGTAAAGGCACGGATAGATCACGTTGGTTAAACTCGCCAAATGTATATCAAAAGGTCGAAATACTTGAAACAGGAACTCCTGATCCGAAAAAAATTACAAAGGTAGAAGTCATCACTTTTGAGAACAAAAATGAGTAGATGCAAAAATTATAGAATAGAAAATGAGAAAGCATCGTCACGTATGTATATGTGAATGATATGAACGGGGAAAAGAGAAACGATCCTTCTAAAAAATCGATGTCGTGATTCTTGAATATTTTACATTTATAATTGTCTAAAAAGTTATTTACTAGAAAGTAATTATCGGAGACATTCAACGAAAAAAGAGATTGTACGTGCAAGTTTTCAAAAATATTACTTCATATCTTTCGTTGAAATAATAAGAAAACGATGATGAATTGTATTGCTTAACTCTCTACTCGCCACATTGAATGCACTGGTATAGCATGTATTTGAACGACGGTAAACAGAAACCTTGTTTATAATTCCATAGCGACATTGTCATACTTCTGGCACATTCCAGCCTATGATAACTTATTAGATTCTATGTTGTGCAGTATATACACAGAGAGAAAAAAAAGGGAAAAAAATATA
>NW_017101026.1:43346-67264 GCF_001263275.1 Habropoda laboriosa
AAAAGAATATACAAATAAATAAATAAATATATATACATATGTATGTATGCATGATGCATACATATACATACAGGTAGAAAAGGTAGAAACAGAATGATACTTAATTGTTTCGGAAATTTAGAATTCGATGCTCAGTTCGGTGAGCAATAATAGCTGTATTCTCGAGCATTTTGTTCGAGTTTGTGGCATTTTAACGTTGCTCCATGAGCATCGAACTTAAATTAACCACACGACGTTTGTGGGCATCGTAATTTGACTGATTCACATTCGTAACTGTGTATGAATGTGTGCCTGTTCATATCGTGTCGTCGAAGTGATGGATATATTCGATTCTTCGTCCCACTGCATTTACAAAACCAGATCGATCGACCCTTTAGACCGATAGAAAGAGAAGGAGAAAGAGCGAGAGTGGAAGAAAGATGGAGAGAGCGGGGGGATGTGAAACACTCTCGAAAAATAATCGCGATTGACGAGTAAATGTAGAAACGTTAAACACAAAATTCTGTTCCGTTTTCTTTTCATTTTTCAATTTTTCAATATTTTAAGAACGAACGACGTTAGTGAAAAGTTAGTCGAAAAATTAGAATTTGATTTCGATCCGTACGAACGAACGAACGAACGAAGAATTTACAACGTTGCGGCATCAACGACGTGCTGCTTGCGTACGCAAGTTAACGGAAATGATAATACGACTACATCACCAGCAAAGCAGGCACACATAACATACGCAGATAATGCGAAAACCTATATTTTACGATGCTGTGTCGGATGTTAAATTATCGATGAGGGTCGACTAACGTTCTGGTTTTGTGTGCAGTGGGTGTCAGAGGGCTCTCCGACCCATAGCAGTACACCGGTGAAGATCGACGGTGCCCTTCAATTCGTGCCGAAAAATACCAATCCAAAGGAATTTAAGCAAATACAACAACAGGTAAGTAACATGAGAAATTGTCGTGTTGATAGGCATATGTATATGCTGACTATTTTTTAAGTATTATAATATAGAAGAAGAAAAAAAGAATAGCGAAGGTTGTTTAAAGTAGTTAAGTAGAAGAGAGCATGATGATATGGTGTGTTGTGGAAACCGATCGTTGAACCTTTGGAGCTGTCCTTTCTTTTGTTCAGATAAAAGATTATCGTCGAGCAGACAAGATATCGGCTGGACCACAATCCCACATATTGGAAGGAGTTACGTGGGAGGAAGCTAAGAAGATGCAGGTAATGTTGAAACCGTCGGCATCCTTAATTACTGTAATTGGTGAAATTTGAAAATTGCAACAGCTTGCATTATTATATAGATATGTGTAATTGACGAAAGAATTTTCTTTGAAGGATGCCACTATTAGTGGAACAGGAGAACAGGTAGTATTGGTAGGGGCAGCCAGTAAAGGTATCATTCAAAGAGGCTTTCAGCACAACGCAATGGTCTACAAGACACCGTATGCCAAAAATCCGTTCGATGCTGTTACCGATCAAGAACTCGATCAATACAAGAAAGAAGTGGAACGCAAACAAAAAGGAGATCTTTGTAAGTGTATAAGGCGTGTGAAGTGGCGCGTGATCAATAAACGGTTTATTAGCTGCTTGATGAAATAATATAATAATGTAACCTTTAAGACGACGAGTCGCAGTCAGAATCGGAGCCGTTGTCATCGTTCAACGTTAGTCGCGCAACACACGAATCGAGCACTGCCAAAAGTCCAATTCAATCGCCGGTATCGGTAACGTCGGAAACCGAAGAAGAAAGCCGGGATGGTGAGTTACGATTCAGTTGACAGTCGAACATTTTGTTTTTCCTTTCGAATCATTTACCAGCGAAAATGAAAAAGAATCGTTTGTTCGATGTATCGTGTTTCTTCGACCATTCCATAGAACCCCGAGTACTGCGAATAGAAACGAAACAAGTGCCTGCACCAAGTCAACCCGAAGTTGTATTGAGCGATGGTAAGTTATTTTTCCTAATTTTCGATCTCGCGATCATTGTGTCGTGTCTGAAGAGAATCCTTTGGGAGAATAAAGGAAGGAACGCGTGTGGTTTGCTGCATGCGACATACGAATGTCATAATATACATATATGTACATATTTAAGCGTGGAAACTCTTCTGTTTTCCTTTTTTCTATTCAAGGCATTTCACACGCCAGCTTTCCACATTTCCACCTTCATTCTTGTTGTTATTATACATATGTATCTCCTTATTTATGATCACCAACGCTTGCACCTTGCATGCCTGCCTGCATATCCCCGTGTATTCTATTCGCATGTCCCCACAAATACACGTGTGTGTTACACACATATTCATGCCCGCCTGCTATACAGAACTTGTTCCGTTTTTACGAGTTCCACCTCCTTTTTCTTCCCTCTCACTCTAACGACTTGTTTAAATCCCGTAACGCACGTCAATCATTGCCTCGTATCGAACTATACTGTTCCTTCGTTAGTTACGAATCGTCGTGTGACCTCGTCTAAAGACAGCAGGAGGAAGGTGCGTGTACAGTGAATACTACCGACACATGAGACGCTTACAATTAGACGGATCGGTGACCAACTGATTAGTACTTTTTAAGACACTTTTACTTTGTCAACTTACTTAACAATCGCGAATGCAACGAGTTTCTCCGATACGCAGGTGTGAGCATCCGTGATCATAAGCAACTCAGTACCTTCTGTCTCGACGAGAAAGAAGGTAGATCACGAGAAAATGGAGTAAACGTGAAAACACAGTTGTGGTATTTACAGTTGTGGGCCATGTGGTTGCAGATCGTGATTCATCTGGCAGGTATTGCAGTCAAAGCGAACGTGAATATGACGACGAGAGTGACGAAAAGGACCACCAAGTCTGCGTTGATTGTAAACATCGTAATTGGCAAGTTCTCGATGAACGGTATCGATGCGAACCATGTCTAAAAATTGTCCGAAGCGATATTGTCGCAGAGCGTCTAACAGCTACGTTAATCGAGTACTGCCCCCCCCCTTCTTCGACCATTTCAACAAACTGTTTCGAATCCTCAGTAGGGAATCCTCAGTACTGCACTGTAATTTCTGGCCAAGGAGGATTGCACGAGACGACGAGAAAGGCTGGGAACCGGAACACATTTGAGTCGAACAATAATGGAAATGTGTTATTGGTAGACGTTGACCGAGAAAACGCTATCGTTTCTTCTGACGGCGGAAAGAAGAAAGAAGGAAATAAAGAAGAAACAAGTAGAAATTCCGAATTGGAACGGATCGTTGAAATGATAAACCGTATCAATTCGAATGTTTCGTCATCAAAAACAACATCGAGCGCTTTGTCCTGTTCTTTCGATATGAAAGTCTCAACCAAATACAGCTTAGATCCCGCTGACATGACTTTAATATACAGTTTAACGCCATTTATGAATTCAGAGAATCAGAAAAATATCGATGAATTAATGTTAAAAGAATCGTCGCCGTCGCCGTCACTATCGGCACACGAAAGCAATGATGACGATGATAATTCGAATGGACAAGCTTGTTCTTTGACGATGAGAAGGAGCGAAGAAGAGAAACATTTTGAACATAAACATCAACGATGGAATAAAAAGGAGGATGAGGAGCAGGAGCAGGATGGCTGCACAGATGAAAAAACTGACGATTTTATTTGGATTGAGTCGCCACATGGCAAATATTCTGATGTTCGTTCGGACGAAAGATTCGACATGTTAGAACTGGCTGGTGACACGGTCCTTGAACTGTTCGAAACAAGCGGTGAATGTTTTCGAAACGACATCAGCGATACTGCGAATGAAATTATCGCAGCACTCGATCTAAACGATACTTACGTCGCTATTTCCTATCTGCTGAATGAGATTTTACAAAATGTTTACGATACTTTGTATAACATGGAATTAAACGAGAAAAGTAGTTCTCTGTCGTCAACTTTGATCCCTTCTCTTCGATTCTCAACTTCAGCAGTGTCATTACCCACTTCAAACAACAACAGCAACGAACATCATCAACTTCCAAAGGAAAACAGCAACTCTCAAACTAATCAAACTATTATCACTACTACACCTATTCTCGTTGTACACGAAATTATTTATCATGTGATCGATGCACACGAAGAATTTCAACGAACATTATCGGAGAGTGGGGGGGAAATGATAGGAGGGGAAAGAGGAGGAGAAGAAGGGTACAAAAAAGCAAAGAATAGTGTAAACGTAGAGCTGAAAGAAGCACGGAACAACACTGAAACTATTGAATCGAAGAGAAGGGAAATTTCACCAATTATTTCTTCGAAAAAGGAGAAAGAGGAGGAGGAGGAGGAGGAGGAAGAGGAAGAGGAGAATTTGATTAAAAGAAACGAAGGAAATAACCGATCGGTCGTAACACCATCTGAGATGACCGGGATGACAGAAGCGGACGTGGTTTTCGAATTTTGTACAATAGCGAAAAGAAAAGAAACAAATGCTGACGATGAAGCGTTTGAATTGCATTTTCGAGTTGAGAAAAATTCTACCACGGATATGCAGAAAATCGAGAAACAATACGGCAACGACACCTACCGTTGTTCCAACGCATCGGATTTACTTACATTGCAGTCGACAAATTCATCTTCAAGTTTCGAGAGCGCTGGTGGCGAAGGAAGAAACCCAGAATTAATGAAATTGTCTAAATCGCACGAATACATCACGGAGGTATCGAAATCTTCACGATTATGCGTTGAATGTATTCATTGTATGAAGTTTTGTACAGTGAATCACGATCAAGAATGTTCTTCGTTATCTCCTATAGATGAAGAGGAGACCGATAAAATGATGAAAAATTTAACTGAGACAACGAATAGTGGCGTAAATGATTCAGCTGAAAATCGACATAACGATACTTACACTTGCTGCTGTGGTGCCGATGAGATGAACACTGATGAACAATTACTTAGTCGCGATTTAGAAGATAGCAAAAGTGCATTTTCTCCGGAAAATATTTTGAAATCGTCAAACGATCAAACATCGTTTATTTTCTCCAATGCAGAAAGTCTTCACCGCTTACAACACGTACCATACGCTTCTCTTGAATTTGCTTAAATCGTTCAGTTGAGCCTTATCGTAATTAAACAAGAGAAATACTTTTCCAAATAGCCTATACGATAGGCATACACGTATATTTTTTAACATGTTCTCTTAAATATGAACAAGAATTTTCTTCTTTTTTTTTTTTTTTCGTATGTTTACAAATCGTTCGTTTCCTTTATCTTTAATTAAGTTGAAAAGTTCAAAGGATGTAATGTACTACTACGTTAACATGTAACACTATTTTGTTTCTGCAAAGTTAAAGTTCATTTAGTTTAGTTTTTATTGTTTGCGATCGTATCGCGCATGCGACTGGTACACTCGAGTAGCTGCCACTTTTACACTTTCCTTTCTTTTGCAACACCTCTGTTTTTGCTTTTTAAATTTTTCTACACTTTTTCTTAACTTTTTTTTTGTCCCGCATGAAACGCATACCTGTTTCGTATACAAAATAAATGTATTGAAGAAATAAATCATTTTCGCAAAAGTAACGATGCACAAAGATTCCAAAAATGAAGAAACGTTTCGTTGTCCATTTCAACGATTGTTTCTTAACTGATTTGTTCTATAATGCTACTTCACAATTGAAACATTCGAAGGGGAAACAAGAATCACAGTCCAATTTTCATACATACGTATATCGAGGTAAGCGTATATTTGACTTTCTATATCGACGATTCGTTACATTTGTCACGCTAATGTGTATGCTAAAAGCTTTTGGTTTTGGGAGCATCAGTTTATTAACGCGGTGTTTTTGTTCTCTTCTCCTTCTTCGTCCTTCATCGTTACAGGCAAATGAATTTCCCTAACGAATCGATATAACGCTCCGTACTTTATGTTGCAGGGGAAAATACCGTAAACGGGGATCACTCCGATGCGCATCACAGTACATTTTCTCAAAGTAGTAAAGAGGTTTGTCATTTATACTTGTTTAAACACTACATTGTCCTCGAGTTTGATCTGCAACATGCACTAAGAAATGTTCTTTGTATAATCTGATTTTGATAATGGTGCATCGTGATTTAAAATCACGAGAAGCAGTAAAGAGAGCTGGAGGATTCTTAAAATGTAGGAGCAGTAACGAGATATCGTTCATATCTATGCATATAGCACGATATGACGTTGAACGATCAAGTTACGTTATCGTTGTTTTTATTGCTATTATACTATCAAATACAGTCTGTACAAATTGCATTTACTTGGAACGTAAACACTGTTGAACGCACAGAAAAGAATCAGTCGAAGAACTCTTCTCTGTTAAAGTAATTGTAAATTTCTCGTATTCTCCATTTCACAGTCTCATTCTTGGTTGTCGAATGGGTCTTGAGAATCATGCATAAACGTTGCTTTCATTAACTCTTGTGATCTAATGCTACGACTAAGCTAGTACGCCAATAGTGTTCGCTTGCATGAATCTAAGGATGGCCTACTTTTTGTGGACACGTGAAAGATCATGCAAAACGCTAAGGGGCAAAGGAGAGAAGAATGAGAGGAGAGCTCGTGTCGCGTTGTATGCGCTATTGTGACATCTGTGACAACGAAAGAGAACGCGAGAGACATGTGCGTTTGCGTGGGTGAAAGAGAAACGAGTGAAAGGTCGAGAGAGAAAGAGAGAGAGAGAGAGAGAGAGAGAGATTTTGCAAGTTGCATGTGCATGCAGAAAGGTTTATGGTTACGGTTGGGACCTTCCGTGTTAAGGGCTCCGTGTCGCAGGATGTGAGCGTTAGCGAGGAATCGCCGAAAAAGGAAAAGAAGAAGAAGAAAGGCCTCAGGACACCATCTTTCCTAAAGAAGAAAAAGGAAAAGAAGAAGCCAGTCGAGGCGTAGGTAGTCCTAACTCTGGTACGTATGTATTTTGCAAATCCGTAATATTCGATTTGATTCTTTGTGTTCGTATCCGGCCCCCCGTCTTTTTTTTTTCTTTTTTTTTTTTATTACTCTTACTATCACGTACGTGTATATCGGTTCTCTTCTGTTCATTTCAATCGCTGATTAAATTATTAATCGTGTCTTGATTTTGAATCTTCGTTAAAGAATAGATTTGTATGATAACTCGGCGCACGATAAAGCAAGAAAAATTTATCACGGCTACGACTCGTTTTTTATCGGTCGCGTTCAACAATCAGTTGGCGACGCTTAATAGTAATTTCGTCTCGTGACATATACCGTGAATTCCCGTGTTCTGGAAATGCTAAGAAAAGGAGTTCAAAGAAGAAAGGTAGGCTTTCGAGGTTTCTACGTCAGAGCATTTCTTTTTTTTTTCCCTAGAGTAGAAGAGCTGGCGCTATTGTAATTCGCATAGACGCAGCAAACTTAGTTCTCATCTTTTTTAGTCGCCAGTTAGATTATAAATCATGGTCGCTATAACCACGGTATTATTGATCATTATCGTTTGAACGTATGTGTATTTCCTGTTTGCTAGTTTTTCTGAAAATTATTGGTCGGTGTTTTTCTATCGCATCGAACAAAAGCAATAGAGCAGAGAATGTGTATGTGTGTGTGTATGTGCGCGCGCGCGCGCGAGAGAGAGAGAGAGAAGCTCGTCGAATCGCCATTTATTGAAAAATTTTGTTTTCACTTTCTATTTCCAGACACTGCCACGAGCAACAGCTTATCGCAAATAAAAGAATAATTACCGAATGAAGATTTAAACGCGAGACAGAAGAGTCGAAGATCGCAAAGCGAGTCAAAAGTGCATATACTGGAGACGAACGAAAATAGATAATAGGAAATAGAACATAGAAAATCGAAAATTGAAATAACCATGCAACAATCACAGCATCTTTCCAGGACTCAAGACTGCCATCGCATTACGTCTACGATAAGAAACTATATTGTACTGTTAATGTTTTTACGTTTTTAATTTGTTAAAGCGTCGCGCTGAACTATTTAATCCGCTATTTAATTTTGCCTCCCCAGCCCCGTTTGTGTAATGCAATAAAACAAGACAGAAAAAATACGTCTGCAATTGACGAGAAAAGAATGGAAGAATTTCATTATCTTCCTCGCATTACGATTTCGACCGTTCATCCCACGATTTTTCTATTCTGCTCTCACCGATCTACATTTATACAATATGTATCCATGTCCCCTGCCTATCCTTCGTACCGCCGCTCTTCGAATATATCGTATATCTTAGGTTGTGTAAAAAATCCGTTCGCGTCGATAATGTTAACTGATATTCTTGCATATTTTCACTGCAACTAATAAACGTATCTCATTAGGGATAGTCTAAAGATGCTTTGCATTCAGTGTTAAGCAGTTCTCTTTCAGTATTATTCGAGTCACAAGCGTTTAAAAGAGAGCGAGCGAACAGAGTATTCATTTTCGCCACCTATTCCTTTTTCATTTTCCAAAGAAGAAAAGTGTCGAAGAAATGAGATAAAAAACTATGTGACGTGTATGGGGTGAGGATGCTATTAGCAAACGTACCGTCGAAAAGTGGATTAAAAAGGTTCAATGTGGAAGACAAAAAACGAAGTGGCATGCCAAAAGCGATCGATGATGATGAAATTGGACATTGTATCGAACAAAATCCAAGGTACACAACTAGAGAGATTGCAAACATGCGAAATATTTCGCAGAAATCAGTTTCCTTGCATTTGAAGAAGCTCGGAATGACGAACAAGCACGACGTGTGTTTGGGTTCCGCATGAGCTAACGAAAAAGAATTTGCTCGACCGCATTTTCGATTTCGGATCGGCCTTTGGTCAAAGCTAGGACAAAAATCACTAACAACGTCCAAGGCAAAATGCATGTCCCTGAATTTTTTAATGAAAAAACAACAGCAAACAGATGGGAGAAGGTTATACAACAAAATGGTACATATTTCGTTGATTAGGTAAGTTTGATATTGAAATAACAAAACTTCATATTCTTTTGTAGAAACGCGAACGGACTTTTTACTCAACGTAATACATATGCGCTATTGTTCCAGCTATTGAAACCGCCTCCGCCGCCGCAGTACAACGATTGTTGGGGGCGAGGGTAAAGGATTTCCACGAGTAAAATACCAGCAAATAATAGACAAGGAAGAAACATTCTTTTAAGGGTTGAGAAGGAGTTATTGAATGGGGAAGATGGATAAAAGTAAAAAGTATATCTCAATATTCGTCGGTGAGGTCCGCGTCTACGTCGGTCGAATCTAGCCCGACTTCTTCGTAATCCTTTTCAAGAGCCGCAAGATCCTCGCGAGCTTCAGAAAACTCACCCTCTTCCATACCTTCGCCAACGTACCAATGAACGAAAGCCCTCTTAGCGTACATCAGATCGAATTTGTGATCGAGCCGAGCCCAAGCCTCGGCGATGGCTGTCGTATTGGACAACATGCAAACGGCGCGTTGAACTTTGGCCAAATCTCCGCCAGGTACGGCCGTAGGTGGCTGATAATTTATACCGACTTTGAATCCAGTCGGACACCAGTCGACAAATTGTATCGATCGTTTCGTCTTAATGGTAGCGATCGCGGCGTTCACATCCTTCGGGACTACGTCTCCTCTGTAGAGCATGCAACAAGCCATGTATTTACCATGCCTAGGATCGCACTTGACCATCTGATTAGCTGGCTCGAAACACGCGTTGGTGATTTCTGCGACCGTGAGTTGCTCGTGATATGCTTTTTCCGCGGATATTATCGGTGCGTATGTGACCAAAGGAAAGTGAATTCTTGGATAGGGAACTAAATTTGTCTGAAACTCGGTTAAATCCACGTTTAACGCGCCGTCGAACCGCAACGAAGCCGTTATCGAGGAAACGATCTGTCCAATCAGTCTGTTCAGATTGGTATAAGTTGGTCTCTCTATATCTAGATTACGTCGGCAAATGTCGTAGATTGCTTCGTTATCGACCATAAAAGCGCAGTCCGAATGTTCGAGGGTTGTGTGAGTGGTAAGAATGGAATTGTAAGGTTCAACTACTGCCGTGGAAATTCGCGGAGCCGGATAAATGGCAAATTCTAATTTAGACTTTTTTCCATAGTCGACGGATAGACGCTCCATTAGCAGAGAAGCAAATCCAGATCCAGTACCACCGCCGAACGAATGAAAGATGAGAAATCCCTGTAATCCGGTGCATTGATCCGCTATTTTTCGTACCCGATCGATCACCACGTCCACTATTTCCTTGCCAATCGTATAGTGGCCACGAGCATAATTGTTCGCTGCGTCTTCTTTGCCGGTGATCAATTGTTCCGGATGAAAAAGATGCTTGTACGTTCCAGATCGAACTTCATCTATGGAACCACAATCAATAATATAATAAAACTCTATCTCTCTGTGTAACGGTCGATACCACCCACCTAAATCATTTCCTTCTCTTACCGACTACCGTAGGTTCCAAATCGACGAATACCGCTCTGGGTACGTGTTTCCCGGAACCGGTTTCGCAGAAGAAAGTACTAAAACTGTCGTCGCCTCCAGCACCAAGCATCTTATCCGATGGCATCTGCCCATCCGGTTGTATTCCATGCTCTAAACAATACAGTTCCCAACAAGCATTTCCAATTTGAACGCCAGCTTGACCGACGTGAATGGATATACACTCGCGCTGAAACAACGATACAACACATTCTTTCTGTGTAACATCAAGTATTCTCCCGTTCACCTCCTCCTCCTCCTCTTCCTAATCATCATCATCGTCATCATTATTATTATCGTCATCGTCATCGTCATTATTACTACTTTTAGTCTGCTTTCTAGAAGTAATTGTCAAAAACATCAAACCCCAACCCCTCCCTTCTTTCCCCCGACGCCATTGCTGCCGACCCACAAAAAAAAAAAGAAAAGAAAGAAAGAAAGAACATGAAATTGCGATAATTTTTATACCGAATAAATATCTAGGCAGGCTCGTCGTCATTTTCGATGTTCCGCTGATGGAGATTCTACTCAATTTTGATTCGTCCTATTCCCTTTAGTTAAATTATCGATATTTTCTTTTTTTTCACTTTGACTTCAACGATCACCATCGACGATTCTCTTACCATTTTATAATTACGTAACAACAGACTTGATTAAACGTTCGAACGTTTGCGAAACGACTAAGCGTAAAATATGTGGACGAAGATCACGTTTACACACAAGCAGGGACGCCGCTTCTTTGAACGATTGTAACTTAATGACGCAACACAACAACGGTCGACGGCCTCTTATATCCTCCGCTTGGAGTCATCTCGAAATACTTGGGAAGTAATTGCAAACCGTCATCTTGGAAAGTTATTTTCCTTTTTCGGGATTTCTTAAAATCGAATTTCTTTGAATTTTCTCTTTCAACTTTGCACACATCTGTTTCATCTCCGAATTACTCTCAATCTTCGAACTACAGATTAAGCGGTTGGATATAAGAAATTGTTTTCATGAGAACGTTTTTAGCCACGTCGTACTTGAGATTTAATCTAATAAACGGATATAAATAGCATATCATAGCTACAACTGGCTCTTGCAACAAGCCAAGTCGTAGGCAGCCAATGGAACGGAAAGCTCATGATGCAAATTCCTCTGTTCTATTTTTGTTCTTCCTTTGATCCTCGCATTTCGGCCATTCTATGGCGTAAAAATACATATGTCGCGTCGTTTTTTATTAGTATTTTCCAAATTTTTATACATCATTTTTATTTTTAGATTTTCTTATTTGATCTACCGATCAGATATGTGCAATGTACCCTTCAATTCTATCCGAACTTTTCAACTTTTTTAGTACTTTTACACGCATGTACGCACACATGCGCACACGCTTTATCTAATACGATATTTTCATGTGCAAACTCGCGTTACTTCTCGTGGTTATCATTCACTTAATAAGTAACGAACAATAATCGACGAATTTTTTAAATCGACTTTTTCATCGCATTTCTCTACAAATAGCTTGACTCTTTAAAATGTCAAGTATATTCGTTCCATGTTTAAGCATAATGAACCACGATCTATCGAAGGTTAAATATCGATATCTTGAATTAATTACGAATATGCCACGATATATGTAAATGTCGATTACAGTTGTCACAGGTGTTTAAACGAATATATAGTTTCTTACTACGCGTATATAGCAAATCATTTATTTTTATAAAATATTATTGGCTTATTTTACATCCTAAATGGTGCTTCTATTCAACATTGTTCATTATTTGACATGAATATATGATGTATAGGTATCAACAGCGTAATATTGCAATGGTGTTAAACACGCTGCTTAATGTATGTAAACATAACCTTCCTACTGTTGTTATCAGTTTATACATTCGACTAGTAATACTTTGAAAGTACAAAAAAGTGTGTACATGTACCTCCGGTTATTCGTGAAGAGTTATTATCAAATTAGCTGTAACTTAATTAGCTGTAAAAAAAGCAAGTAACGTATAATATGGGACGTAGCCGTTCACCTTCACCAGGAAGAAGAAGAGATCGATCCCGAGAACGAGACCGGGAACGAGAACGAGACAGGGATCGGAGAAGGAGACGCTCCCGTGAAAGAAGAAGAAGGTACTCCTTTAGGACGTTTTATTCAATTAATGCAACATTGTCTAACATTGCACGGTAGAGAATAGTAATATAAATTGTGGCTTAATTGTAGATCGGCTGAACGGGATCGAGTAAAGTCAAGGGATAGGGAAAGGGATCGCGATCGTGAACGAGAAAGGCATAGACGTTCATACAGTAGATCCAGGTCAAGAGAAAGAGACAGGCCTAAACCTAAACTGAAACCTACAACGGCAGAACGACCTGTAATTACAGGTAAACCAAATAATGGAAAGAAGTAATGAATGAACGTGAATGTAATTCTGTTTTCTAAATGAGCGTATTACAGAGGCTGATTTACAAGGGAAAACACCAGAGGAACAAGAAATGATGAGAATAATGGGTTTTTGTGGTTTCGACACTACTAAAGGCAAAAAAGTTGAAGGAAATGATGTAGGAGCTGTGCATGTTATTCTGAAGAGAAAGTATAGACAGTACATGAACAGAAAAGGAGGATTCAACAGACCGCTAGATTTTGTAGCATAAGATTATAAATGTGATTGCTTTGCAGAGTTGATTGCGATCCATTGGGAATTTTCTATCCTCTACCAGTTCCACTGTTTTCATATATATATATATTGCTGGTATATATGTTGCTGGTCAGCAACAAGATATGTAAATGGTACAAAAAGAAGCTAGCTTTTTGTACCATAACCGTATCAAATATGCAGCAAATATATATTTGTAACAAAAAAAGCAGAAAATCCGAGGCGTAAGGCGTTCGTCTTTTCTTTTTTCTTTTAAACAATTGCTTCGTAGAAAGGGATAGATAAGATTTCCAGAATACATATATGTATTTCGTTTGAGAACTTGACATCAGAAGTACATCGTGGAATATTATTGTAATAAGTGGTAGTAAATGACACGATGGTAGACGCGATTATGGTAGTAAACATACAAGTACAAAATTTTATTATAAATATTTCAAAAGTACAAATTTTAATAGACAGTGCTGCCAAGAGCTTTTAACTAAGAGTGTGCCTCAATTCTCCTCGATTCTAAGTCGTTTTCTTAACGGTAGTGCATCATCGCCACTACTGCTGCTTTTGGATTCATCATCCACGTTTAAGTTGTCCATTTCATTTTCAGTGTTTTCCAAGTTTGATGAAGCAGTGAGCTGTAAAGGTTAAGCATACTTTGACACTGTATCATTGTCGCTATACAATTAAATGCGATCAGGATAATTTTACGAAAGGCAGTATATAATGCTGCAACATCTTCTGTTGCTCTCATTACCAAGCTCACATCCATTTTCTCAAGTCCTTCTACCAGTTGTGGATTCTTAATTCGAAAATCTCTCGTCACGCTGTGTTTCATATAATTTTCTAACGGTACCTATACGCGAAAGGTAAAGCTTGTAAATGCAAAGACTGGACAACTTGTAAATATAATATTTGATACTCACGCCCGTTCTTTTGCCAAGCAGCAATATTTCTTTATTAAACTGTTCGATCTCGTACACTACGCGAGGTATTACTTTTGTTTCTTTTAAAATTTTATTCCGCTGCGCGTATGAATCGCACTTTGAATGTAATTTGTTTTGATTTTCCTTTAGAGAATATTTACATTAGAGCAAATGTTATTGTTGTTGTTGATCATGCTACCGATCGGCAATTCCCATTTATTAAAAATAAAAAGTTCTAACTGGACATACCTCGACGTACGTTACTAAATTATAAAAAGCAGATTTTAATGGTTTACCAGCTAGCTGTACCACTTGAATGAATCTGTAACGGGTAAGGATTTTATCGATTTAAGACAATAAAAATATATTAATGAAATGATATGCGTGCAGTACATACTTAACTGCTTGGAACGCTACATTCTGATCGTTTGATTTCGCATAGAAATACTTTGTAAGATTTCCAAGTAAATGATACAAGTATTGCAAATTTTTGAACGTAACGTCAGTACATAGGCCTGGTTTCACTGACATATTTGCTAACGTATGAAGCACTTGAGCAACGTGAGATAATTGTTTACACAGATTTCGCTCTTTTTCTCTTAGATTGTTGTTCCCTGGTGCAACAACGCAGTCTTCTATCACGGAGCTGTTACTATAAAATTTTTAAAAACTTGAAATTTCCAACTGATACTTACAAACATCGTCGACTGTTCCAGATGTTCGAGATATGGTGTCTTCCGCCTTTAATCGCATCAACAACCAACAAGTGTTATTCAGTTTTTCTTTTATGTGACCGTTCAACACGTTATAAATTTGTAAAACGGTATCTTCGCGTATAACTTTATACTGCTGATTTGATGCTATTTCAGTCTATGTTTAGATAAAGAAAACAATCAACTTTAAAAACGATAAAAGTTTTGAATATTTCGAGGCAAAATTCACCGCTCTTACACCATCGATGCTTCCAACTTTTTCGCATAGCTCCAGACATATCTCGTTCAACGTTTCTCCGTATTCTCGAGTGTGTTCTTCCAAATTTAGGAAAAACTGTATTAACGCAGGAACGATAGGACTTTGAATATTTTCCGTTTGAATCATTTTTCTGGTACACTTGAGAATCTTTTGCAGGAAATAAACTTACTTTACTGCGTAAGGAAGAAAATATTTTCACGAGATATTTCGTACAAACCTTCTCAGGATTATAAGTTTCAAAATTAATTTTATATGCAAATTGTTCCATTATCTGTAACAAGAGAAACGGTATTTTTTTTCTCTCATTGTCGTCTGTCTCCTCAACCAGCGATGCCATTAAAGAAGGCTTTAATGAAAAAATAATTTCTTGCAATTGGGAATTGATATCCACCGATATTGAATCATTCTCAGTTTGCACTTGGACATGAAAAAAGAGGAACATTATGAAATGAAGATTGTTAAAATAATGTGATAAATTGTCGATGTGTAAGTACGTACGAATAGCATTGAGAAACCTCGGCAATTCCGACGAGAATAATGTACACATACAAGAAGAAATTTCTTTGAAACATTGCAAAGCCAGTATAGTTACTTGTTCATCGTTTGCAAGTGCATCGTTTAGATTTAATACGAAATATTTATAAAGCAACCTATGTAACAAAAATTTTTCCATCGTTAATAGCAAGTAGACAGACACGCGGTGTATGTGAAAAGTTGAATGCATGTTTTTCTGCTTTCTGGAACTTACCTTCCTACCTCAATGTACGTGCTTATGTACCGAATGTTTCGCATATCAGGAACATCGGTACTGTGTGATCTGGCGCGTTGTAGAAGTTGTTCACTTGTTTGTAATATGTAACGGCAAAAGTTGTGATTTTCACGAAGCATAGTCCGATTTTGAGATGAAGAAGACTGTCTACTTGTGAATAAAAATTCGATTTCTTATAGTAACGACGATACTTGCAAAACTACCGTTATACTCACGAATATAAAAGCGTCAAGCTTTGACTTATAATGTCCAAATTCATAATAGTGTTTGGTAATTTCACACTGTTTGATTTGACGATCTTTTTGGTTGTATTATTTAAATTTCCGTCCTTTTTAGAATTGCCACTATCGATTTTTTTCACTTTTGTAGATTGCTAGTAAAATTTCATGAGAAATGTGTTAACATTTAACACGAAAATAACATAAAATTAGATAGAGAAAAATCGTATTGAACACAAACTTTACCATTTTAATAAAATTTGTGAATCGTGTATATCCTTTAAATAAATCGTTAATCTTATAAGAACTTTCTTCATTTCCTTTCGAGCATTTGCCAATTTGAAACGCTATTAAAGCTTCGTAAACCTCGATAGCCATACCAAGATGTTTTAACTTGATATGAGATTTTGGAAAGTCCCCATGAAGTAGATCAGTGCCATGGTCCTAAAATGATGGACTTGTTTTGGTTTTTTCTTTTGAGTATTTTTCATCGACTCATTTAAAGTGTTAAATACCAGATTGAAATGCTCGAAATCTGTAGCTGGCATTCTTCTACACAACGACTCTAAAATACTGTATAATGTTTCGAAAGTATTTGAGTTCCGCGGAATGGTATCAATATATATTTTTTGTAATGTAAATATCAACTGAGCGATAGGTTCTTGTAAAACTATCTCCGTTCCACGAATATCCGTACATAATTCGAATCTCACAGGTGGTAAGATATCATCGTCTGTATGAAAATAAAGATTGAAATGTGAAAGAAGCATATCTAGAAGGATTTCCGTTATTTCAGAATTTTTGCTGATAGTATCGTGTAGACCTATAAACGAAATAATATGAATTTGAAAGAGGAAAAGCATGATGGAATATCAGGATTTAACTGTTGGCCGTTCCATGAGAAAAGAAAAGAAAAGATAAAGGCATACTCACCTTCGTACAAATGTAATCTGACTTGAAACTCATAAGTAAAGCTCTTTTTTAATATATCCAATATCTCGTAACACAAAGTTTTATCGCGTTCTAATCGCGTAATCGATTTTTCACGTTGCGAATTATACTCTAAAGTGACCTAAATTGTACGTTAAAAATTAGTGTATTGTTATGAAATGGTATATCGTGTATATACCTGTGTTAACGTTGACCTCGAACTAGAGCTTATCGCATGCTCTGAGGAGTTGCAACGTTGACTGAGTCTGAAACTGGCCAGAGAATGCATTTTCGAGTATTTTAACATTTCAAGAAACCCGGTGACAGCCATCTGTCGTTTCGATATTCCTTTCCTGTAAAGAGCTTTTCTCAAAGTCAACAGGAGATTTTCTCTGATGTTGGATGAAACGTGCATCAAGGGAAAAATTGCGAACAAAACTTGATTAGCAACTATACTGGGGAAAAATAGCAATCGCTCGAGAAGGGTCATAATCCAGACTTGATGATCCAAAACGATCATTGATAATTCACGACACATATACTTTAAACAATCTATAAAGATTTTTTAGAGAAGTAAAGGATAAATGAGTAGCATTATATATAATTGTAAGATAGGATGATTATTATTATTATACAGTTTGTGTTACCTGTATAATGAGTAGTTGTCATTCCTCCTGCTACTATTTTATTAATCAATTCTTGTAATACAATTGGAACTGTTTCATGACGTTTCTTAATTACTTCTCGAACTATTTCGGAGCCCGTACACCACATAGCTGTAGTTGTATTACCTTTTAATTTTTGATCGGCACTCATTAACATGAAAGCTAGACTCGTGAGCCCTTTCAGAACTAAGTGACGGTCTTTATTGCTGTAAGATGATTCGACGATTAGCGTAACGCGTAATAGCCTAATAGCGCAAAAGGAATAGATGCAATAAAATGGAACGAATCGACCTGCTATCAATGACTTGTCGAATAATCCGAATTATATTGCAGGAAGAAGGTAAAAGTTGTCTCAACCATGCACTAGTCTGCTGTTTTCCTTTCTCCGAATTACTGTTAACAATAGCCATCCTCAATGCCTCAAAGATCTGCGAATGAAAATATGTTTTCCATGGAAAGAATAACGAAATGAAAGGATGTTGCGACATGGTAAAACCTCGATTACCTGATCTTCGTATATGCTGGAAACCGACATTAATACAGCGAGCATAAACGGTTGCAACATATACTCGGAAGCATACGACACATGTTTAAGAAAACGAATAAAATCTCTCATATTTTCATGATTTAGCTGAGCAGCTTGATATACATGATAGAGAACGGTGCTTTCAATATCTTGTACCTCTTTTATATTTAGCGTACCTGTAGAAGAAATAGGATAAAAAGAAATAGGAATGTAAAAGAGTAGTTGGTTGGATAGTTGCATATACATACCAATGTCTTCAATGCTACTATCCTTATCATCTAGAGAAGTTGCTTTGGAATAGTAACAGTGGAAATATTTAGACAAGGCACTGAAAAGTTTCCGATTATCTCGATCTTTGCATAATTTTAACGTTTGATAGACAAAAGAAGGTACTCTATCCAAAGGTAAACGTGGGAGATTAGAACACAACGTTTGGACGAGTTGATTGTGATCCAGCTTGTTTAAAGTGATATCCCTTGGTATAGAAAAAATCAGATAAAACTTGAACAAATAATATCCCCAACTTTGTGGCACCGAACGACTTAAGCATAGAAAACCATTTACCCAAACATTTTTGCCATAGATGGTAAGAGATTAACGTCCCATGGACAATTACATATAGCTTTAACAATTAACGATTTATATTCAGTTCCTGAAACTTGGGCATCTGCATAGAGGACATATTTTTCATTTTCCAGTGCTTCAAGTAACACAGGTAATAAATCTTTCCAACTGCAAGAAAGAAACTGTGAGGTGAGGAATTACCGGTGGCAAAATAAAAAGTACCATACCTATGTAACTCATGATCGTCACGATGAATATTAGTAAGGCAAAAATCAACAAGTTTAACAAGATGTTCTTTGGAATATCTCGGAAGATCAGAAATTATCCGATTAACGATTGCGTTTGCCTGTCCCGTAGATATCTTAGCTTTTTCCAAACTGTTTATCGTAGATTCGATCAGTTTACGTCGTTTTTGTTGACAGACGTGATCAGAATCGGAAAATGCTTGCAAAAGATCGTCTAATATTTTTACAGCATCCGGCTTGCAAATACTGTTGCGTACTATTCGTACGAGCTATAAAAATTATTCTTTTAACGGATAAAATCATTTACTTTGAATACTAGATTTACATAATGAATAAACTAAAAAGTTTGCAGTACACAACCTCTTCCACACTTGAATCTTGAACAAATGCGCGCAATTTCGATTGATTTCCAAGTTCCCGTAAATTTTCAAAGGGTTGGGCCATATTTTACTTTTATTTATACGTTTTGCTACGCAGATTTATGTTTCCTTCTCGCTCGTCAATTGACGAAGAACGAAGAATTTGAAATGATTTTAGCCAGCAGGTGCTGGTAGTTGACGAGTTTGACGAAAGCTCGTATAGAGGACGTTTGACAGCATTACAGGCAATGCAGGAACAGCAGCGTTCGATGAAAATAGAAAAAGAGGCGGGAAAGATTTGTGAACTGATTTTATGTGGAAGGAAAGATAGTTTGGTATAAAAGAGTAAAAGAATGTGAAATAAAAGTAGTAATGCATAAAAATGGAAGTAAATGGATTCAGAAATTTGGGTGTGTATTTGAACGTGGGAATTAATAAGCGTTAAAAGACAGTCTGATAAATGTAGCGTATGGTCTGTATATGGTATGTAGTTTGCCCGAAAGTGAAGAAAAAGTGTTTTTTTCGTTTGGAATGTAAGTAGAGAAATGAAAGGAAGGAAAGAAAGAAAGAAGATGGGAATTACAGATGAATAGTTTAACTGTAAGACGATTTGTCGCATGTAAAGTTAAGAGATAGAAAAAGCATTGGTTTGGCGTGCGAAGCGATCGGCAACGTGTTTGGAAAGCGGGAACAACAGTAACTGTTTGAACGGTTGGTTATCGTACATGAGTATCGTAGTAAGTAGAGCAAGGAGTATGGGAAAAGGGTAAGTGGATAGAGTAATGTACGACTGTCGTTTCTTTTGTGCGACAGTAACCGGTCGACGACGGTTTTGGATTTTTAGTCCAAGGTCGGAGGGGACCGCGAAGTGAAGGCGATATTGGTGGAAGAAGAAAAAAAAAAAGGAGGATCGGGCGTGGCAGAGGAAATCATACGAACGATTACGTGTATTCTTATGGCGAAAGTTTTTTCGGTACCCGTTCGAAACACGCCCTTGCACCCCACCTGATTCCGGTTGGTCCATGCCATAGTTTCTATCTCGTTCACATAGCTGTGTACGGACTATATAAGATTTCGGCTACGAAACGATCAGCACACACTTGCTTTAGTAGATTGTGAACAACTGGACTCTTGTCCCGAATCCTCCATTCGACTGACTCGCAATGTTTTCGAAGGTAAGCACACCCAGTTACAACGCTACGTTGTACGGTATTCCGTACAACAAAGTAGATATACATACATATGTATGTATAGTATATAAGAGTGAAAGAAGAAGAAAGAAAGGAGGAACGATTGCTAAGAATTTGATCGGTTGTCCTTTCAGATCGTGATTCTCGCTTGCGCTCTGGCAATGAGCAACGCCGGTTACTTGGCGCCGGCAACCGTTGCTGGCGAATATACTTTACAAACAGCAGCTTTAACGTCCACGTCGGACAACATACTCCGCAGCACAGGAAATCTGGCGCAGATCGCGACCCAATCGAAAACAATTTCCACTCCGTTTTCGAGCAGCAGCAAATCCGACATTCGCGTAACAAACCCAGGAATTTACGCGCATGCTGCTCCATTGGCGTATGCAGCGACGCACGCAGCAGCACCCCTGGCAACCGCGATCGCTGCCGAGCATCCGAGCCCGCTTCTTGGCGTCGCTTACTCTCCGGCGGTGGCTGTTTCGCACATGGCCTACAGCAGCCCTATCGGTGTCTCCTACTCTTGGTAAAATCGCTCCTGTCCATGCCTCTTGAGATGCCTTCTCAACTTGCAACCGTACAACTGTGCCCGATCGTCATGCTACATTTGTATTTGATACTTTCTATTTATTCGATAATACATTGACGTATACATATTACATAATACGTTGTGAGCGTAAGCAGTTTTCTTCTTCCCTGTTGCGTTGTTCTTCCTCTCGAAATAGGGAACGTGATTGAAAGAAGGAGGGAGGAGGTTGTGTATCGAATCGGTGACTCTGTGTACAGTAACGATTGTACGTTTATTTGATATTCGATTATTACATTCTGTGACAAGTAGATCGTTTGGGTTGTAACAACGATTCGCCATCGATACGAATGTTCGAACGCATCATAATTGTTGACAGCGGCGAAAAATCGCTCCGTCGCTCCCCGTGATGTTATTGTAGTTGGAGTATGGACCTTAGAGAACCTTGACGGCTCCTATGCCGTTCAAGGCCAAACCATTGAGTCCTAGAGGAGCGGCCGCTATGCCGGTGGTGATAGCTGGTCCAGCTGCGATCGCGGTGGTCAGTCCAGGTGCGAGAAGTGCCGTAGGTGCGGCAACAGCGGCGGTAGCGATTGGGGCTGAAACCGTGGCACAAGATAGCCGTGAATCGAGCATTGTACGTTTCATTCGATTGGGATCGAAGTGAAAGAAGGAGAAGTAGGAGGAGGAGGTCGATTTTCAGCTTGAGCTTTGACACGCTTGCCCGTTAAACAAGTTAAGAGTAGAGAAAAGGAGAAACGGAGGAACATGAGAAAAGCGGACTATCTTGGTACTATCGTGGACTATCGATTGTAAGGCGTAATAAAGGAAGCGGCCGGTTTCCTCTGGATGTCTCGCGACACGTTCGGTAAATGTAGAGTGAGCTATGGGTACATATTAGAGTAGATTGGCACCCCGCAATCAGGTACCTGCAACAGCGGTATTTGCGAGCGCAAGTACCGGGGCGGGCACAGCGGTCGCCGTCAAGATTCCAGGATTGTTAACGCGCACGTCCGCTTTCCTGACGCTACTGAATGGTGTATCTATGCTCTTCGAGTAGGCTGATATGGCACCTAAGTTACCGATACCCCGTATCACATTGGAGCTGGATGTCGCGATAGTCGGTACCGCGACCGTCGCTGCAGACAGAGGAATGGTTGCTGCTGCTGGTTGTACCGCGAGCGCCGCAGGCGCGGTTGCTGCGAGCAAACCACCGCCGATCACGCCAGCTTGTCCGACCGCCAGCAAGCAACCGCAGATCACCAAATACTGCAGAAAAACAAATTTCAATTTTCTGTCTCTCTCTCTCTCTCTCTCTGAACGAAAATCAAACCGCGCTTTTACTTACTCTAAACATGATGGTATTGGAAGTAGCCGCTTTCCTCACCGTTCAGAAGCAACGAACGAATTGAATGCATCTGGCAAATCTGACAGTCTATTTATACAATATGCGAGCCCTCGTAAACCTGCCTAGGTAGAGAGATAACTTGAAACATTTTTTCCCCGAAAACTCGGTATCGAGTGTCCGTTGACCAAAGGCACAAGTGTATTGCACAGAAGGTTCATAACGAGCCGATGTTGCGTCACATACTTACTCGTATGTAAAGCTAGAGAACATTCGATATCGTTAAACCAGACCAGCACCAGTTTGCCCTTACATTGAGATTTTCCCGGTGAAACTTTTCCATTGTCCGGAGGCCGTCGAAGCGAGGAGGGTGTATGAAAAATGGCTCCGTGAAAAATGGCTACTAACCATTTACATATGTTATGTTGGGTTAGGTTAGGAACAACAGGGTTAATTGTCTGTTGCAACATCAACGTGTAAAAGTACACCGACGATCGGTAAAGCAAAGGACAGAGGGATACATATATCTCAAATTGCAACCGATATGTCTCGCTATCCAAGCATACTATAGGATTACGGTTCAGCCAGTCGGTCAGCAGGTGTAAAGGAGTACAGAATGAACGTGGCGCGCCGGTTAACATCGTTAACCATTGTGATTTCCCTAGCTCGTTCTTATCGTCTAGCCAAGCTTCCGCTAAACCTCCTTCTGTAGAATTCTCGATAACATGGAGAACAGAGACATACGTACATAGATAATCAAAGGAGAAATTCGTGAAGCTTTTCAACAGTTAGAACTTACAAACTTTCGGATAAAAAGAATTAAGGGAGAAAAAGTGAACGGGAACGGAATCGCTGGTCGTAACTGTTACGATATTGGCAAAGTGTAACAATTTGGGCAGTACGGCCAAGAACTTTGAGATTTCGTAAGTAAGTACTTATGTAGGTATGTACGTACACGCCGGAGGGAAAGGAACGCGTTACAGTTTGGTAAGTACATACATGCATACGTACTTATGTATGCATACTACGCGACGAGTGAACTTTTTCATTTTTTAATCCAATCGCCCCTTGCTGTTGAACGTTTTCTCGTTCACTCCCTGTTGAATCCCTGCCGTTTACGAATGTACATAAGTAATTAGATAGATACAATATTTTCAGGGCGTAAGAGGTTCTCTTTATTTATTATCTGTCTATAAAATACAGTGCGATATATGTATAATCGTTAGTATGTTTCTGCGGTTCATGGTTCTGAACGCTTTCTTACTAGCAACATGGACGAATATTTCATTGTCTCGTTGTACTGTTACACCATACAAGAAGAACTACCGCCGTGTCATGTCTGCCCTATCCGTTAACTCGATTACATTCACTTTACATTATCGCTGTCGCATCGTTACCGCTCACGCTCGTGTAATCGATGAGTAATCGGTAACGAGACAATTTTTACTTCACCCTGTCTATCTACCTTGGTATATCATTCCCCTTACACAGAGACTTTTTCTTCATCGACAATTCGATCACGATAACATTGCTACAAAGATACGTGATAACGCACATGCGTACGTTCGTTAGTTCATTCGTTCTTTCACTTTTAAATTCTCTTATCCTTCACACGTTGCCACTTGTACTATACATACACATATTGTATATGTAACGAGCAACATATGT
>NW_017101026.1:67367-96254 GCF_001263275.1 Habropoda laboriosa
TTACGTTCAGTATCATTTTCATTTTTTTCTCTCTTTTTTCCAAAAACGCGTTTTTTCTTTTTACAATACGCAAATATTTCTCTTTCTACGGCACTTCTTATCTAGAACGCAATCATTATAATATACAGTCAGGGACGCAGGTTTCTGAGAATCGACTATCGTACGAACAACTTTCTTCGATAATAACGCTAAGAGACAGAGGGGTGAGGGGGGAGGGGAGACTACAAGTACTCCGTAGCTAAATGTTAATTATGATAGCTGTAAAATAAACAAACCGATAAGAATACACAAAAAACAAAGAGGGGGAAAATTTATTTTTTGTCGACGCATTGGTTGGTTGGTTGGTTTTGGAAAGAAGAAAACCACGGTAAACGAAGAATGTTACGTCGTGGTGACTCTTATCGTGCTTTCTTCCCGAAGGAATTCCAACGAATTATTA
Organism: Habropoda laboriosa; assembly: GCF_001263275.1. NCBI lineage: Eukaryota > Metazoa > Arthropoda > Insecta > Hymenoptera > Apidae > Habropoda > Habropoda laboriosa. The sequence goes on from NW_017101026.1 coordinate 67,807, forward strand.
TTAATTAGCTAACGCTGAAGCGTAAACGAACGATAAGCTGCAGACAACGAGAAGACAAATTTCATCGTCGGATCGGCGCGGCGGTTTACATGGACGTTGGTGACCAGAAATTCATCTCTCTTAATTCAGATGGTTTCGCTTGAAATACGTTTGAATAGATGGCGGGTTTGTCGACCGATTTTTCATCACTTCCTACATATGTGAGATTTTGCGACGATATAGATTTCTTCCGATTAAGTGCTCTACTAGGAGGAACAGCCGAAATTTCCGTGCCCGTCTCGTCCTCTTCGTCGATTTTCGCGGTAACGATCTCTCTGGATTGGCCAAAGATGCTTGCCAAGATCCAGCCCCCTTGATATTTTTCACGATCAACTAGGTGCGAACCGGTAAAGTATCGATTCGACGGGGTGACGCGTCGACGAGCTTTCGGCGAACTACTCGGACTTCCCGTGGGCGAAGTCAACGGGGTGGCTGGTAAAGATTTGCTCCCTTTCTTCGGTTCACCACCGCCGGCGGCCGTCTGTTCGGCCGAGAAACTTTCATGAAATCTGTTAGACATCATCTGACTGGCTACAAGGACAATTGATTTTCCACAAAGCGCTGGCTCGCCGTGAAATCCATCGTCTATCCCCTGTGACTTTGCGACCTTGCTACTCTCCGTTAACGGACCAGCCCCCTTCGCCCTTGTTGCACCCTTGGCGATCTTCTTCTCTAAAATGCAACATTGAAAAGTAACAGATATGTATCCAAGTACATAAGTATGTATGTACATATGTATATCGACCGAAAGGCGTGCACGCGTGCAAACAATCAGTTCAGTAGCTAGCGATACCTTTGCTAGCTGTTGGCACAAACGGTTGACAGGGTAACGGATGTTTACTGAAATCAATCTCCTCGCTTTTTTTCTTCTTCTCTTCGGTCACCTGTTGTTTTCCCTCTTGCTGTGCCTTTATGTTATTCGTCGACGAAGCGGCCACGTTTTCTTCGCTAAAAGCATCGTCGATCGACCTAAACTCCTGCGAAACGGACAATTGGTTCTGCCCCTTTGGATATCGTATGTAAAAAAAGCTGTCGTCGTGAGATGGCGGACTGAATGTGGTGTCGTCGAAATCGAATCTGCGTAAAACAAAAAGAAGAAGAAAGAATTGGTAAAAACGCAAGACAATTGGTTCTGCCCCTTTGGATATCGTATGTAAAAAAAGCTGTCGTCGTGAGATGGCGGACTGAACGTGGTGTCGTCGAAATCGAATCTGCGTAAAACAAAAAGAAGAAGAAAGAATTGGTAAAAACGCATCGGAAAATGTGGGAAGGGGCGGGCAGAGGCAGACGGGGTAGGAGAGGAAGGGTGGGAGGGAGGAAGGAATGAAGGAAGGGAGGGAGAGGGAGAGAGAAAGATGAAGATGGTGGAGGAATAAGGTTAACGCGAGAACAAGAGTTCGCTACCGGATAGAGGTAAAGAAGCTTTTCAGCCTGTCTCCCGTTCTTATCGTTGCTCGACCCCCGCCCCCTCCCTAACCCGCTGATGAACGATTTTGATTCGTGATCACGTTGGAGAATACTCTCGCAGTTTCGGATCTATCTTCTTACCGTTACTAGATCGTGTGCTCTTTGTAGTACAATACAGTGCTCCCTTCTACAAAACTCTAAATCCTCTAACGGTACTGAACGCGGCGGATGCGAATAATGTGTTTCGTTCGTACAATTGTACGTCTTACGCGAATATTTCGTCGAGCTCTTCGACACTATCCGTGGTAATATGCATTGCGCGGCGGACACATGCGTGAATAAAAAGACGTTACACGATCCGTGTTTCTGACATAGATCGACGTACTCTACCCAGAGAGAGAGAGAGAGAGAGAGAGAGAAAGGTAGGGGGGGGGAGAGACGGCAGCGAAACGGGAGTATGTATAACGAACGTTATGCGCCGTAGCAGAACCACGAGTCGCTCCGCACTCTCATCAAGAGTGTTGTCGTGAGCCTAAGAATAGCGGGCACGATGCTCATGCGATTAACTATTTATTCGCGTTGGCCAAATTTTGTGTGTATTTAATATTTTTTCAAGCTGACAAAATTTATTTCTTCCTGTATAACGAGAGAATTCTCATGGTGTTCAGTGTTAATCCGTAAGACGATCCGCTTCTTTCATTCCACGCAAAATAACTTCGCAAATATATCGTACGTACACCTGTCAAGTTGCCGATTGAAAAAGATTGCCTCTTACCGTTTCAATCAATTTCAATCTCATCTATATTACATATGTGTATACATTCTGCGAGGCATAGCGCGCCTCGCGTTATAGCATCACGAGCCTGCAACGTGTTAGTACGACTTGCACAACTTCAAAATGTTCATTCGAGTTTTACGTAAAATTCCTATGTGTGATGTACCTATTGTCACTTTTTCCTTTCATCCACTGTGGTAAAGATATTCCACCGCCAAGTAATCTGTCCTGCTGTCTCGTAGAGCCCATTTTACGATTCACCCAATTTTTCCTCTCCTCCTCGTTCCGTTCTTTCTATGCGGTGTCTACAGAAGCACGATTTACTTGCGTTTGTCTTTTCTTCTGCTTGGAGCTTCTTCCGCTAGGTCATCGGATTTCGGAGATACCGTTAAAAGTTGTATGTTGGAAAATCGTTACGTTGAAAAATATTCGGTTGAACGATTCGTTTCCTAGGAAATTGACCTGCACGTTGTTCTACTGACCTAGAACACGAACAAAACGATGCACGCGCGCGTACATATGTATAACTCATCGTACATCTAAACTACCTACATATGTATGTATACATATATCCAAGTGTTTATTTATATACGCTTTATATACGTTAAACGCTTTTTCAGATATGTGCCGCCGTTCAAATTCCGTTCATTGAGAAAAACAAGACGAAACATGTTTCAGATATTATGTAGCCAAGTGTCAATCCCCGTCACCTCTGTCGCGTGTAATATTAAATCCCTTTGAACCGGCGTAAATCGAATTATTTCAAACACCACGATTACTCGTGAAAGAGATTCCTGCAGAAATCGATCCTCGATCAGCTTTCCTCCGTTTTTCTATTGTCCCCTTCCTTCTATCACTTGTATTATCATTTTACATAATTTACTCCTAGTTAGATACCTTTTACGTATATGTACCTAGTAGGTACGTACATTAGTATTATTCTTTCTTTTATTTTCGCTTCTCAACTATAAACAAATACTTTTCTTAGTAGAAGGCTGTCATCGTCGTTAGATAGACGACGTGCCAATTAGACATTTCCAAAGCAGATTGCAGAAAATGTAAACACAAAGAACGATCGTGTTATGGCTAAAGAGAAAAGTAATAACGTGAAAAAGGAACAAGATCGAAATTTCGGATCACGGAGAATCGTTCAAACGAGAGCAAACTATTGTGTAGATTCTCTATTAATTGATCTATGTTAATATGTACTTTTACTATCTGCATATTACAGTATATCTCTTTCACAGCTGAAATATAAACAAACATACTCTTCTTCGGTTAAACGACAATACCTCTATCGATCGATTATTTACTTACTCGAATTCTACGATACGTTGAATAATTTTGCACGATTAATAGCCCCATAACGGCGATATTTTTACAAGACCTTGGAAACGGTAATACCGTAACTTTCCAACGATACAACCACCCACCATTTACTGTGATTGACACAACTCGCACTCCGTTTCACCTTGCGTTGTATCAGACGAACGAGCGAGCACCTTCTTGATCACGGAAAACTTTCCTCTTGGTAGAAAAATTAAAAAGAACTAGCACCACATAGGGGAAATGAGAAATAAACTACATCCAACTTCAACTAAACTTCATTCAACGAAAAATACCTCGCCGTCGATCCTTTTCCCCTGCTACTTCAATTTATCATGTGTACATGTAATTGCTCAGTTTTAGTCCAATATACCTTTGCTATCTTCGAAACTCGTAAATATGTCATAATTTTATCTGCAATTCGCGAATGCGTTATAAATGTAAAGTTCAATTGAAATTGAACGAATGCATGGTCGACCAACCAATGAAATTCGTCCGTTTAGTGAATTATCCACTCGTGAATCTAGGTAAATTCGTATCTTTCCGGCACTAAACAGTCAACGTTCTTCCGGTTCAGGTCACGGAATCGAGCCGTTGACGGTGAGTTCGTTGAAATCTAAATCGATCTCAATCACACTGAAATAAATAGTGTTCGCAAATATTTTCCAGCTAAATCACCTTATCTATTCTATGACACAGCGACACAAATATTTTTCCCCTCGTGAAATACCGCCAATAATTATATTCCCAGCGACAGTAACTAACCTGTTCGTTATTTACATTTAAAGAAACCACGTGATTTTCTTGTGATATTTCAAAATACGTTATTGTTGCTATCAATCTGAAACTACATCGACCGCCACTAATCTATTCTGTTATCTACAGGTGCAATCAACAACAATGAAATTCAACCGACTTGTATCTTCCTCGCGCCGAAAAAATCGAAAGAGACATTTCACGGCGCCTTCCCATATTCGTAGAAGACTCATGTCGGCTCCTCTTTCCAAAGAACTTCGGCAAAAATATAACGTCCGTTCGATGCCAATTCGAAAAGATGATGAAGTTCAGGTAAAGTAGTATTAAATAATCTTACAAATTGACCGTACGTTGAAAGGTATTTGTTTTAAACCTGATAATAATTATTGGGAATGACTAAAGAATTGGCTCTGATTCAATTTAATTTTTTAAATTCTATTTCGTTTCGTTTTTCTTCAATTTTCCAATCCTCCTTTTACAAAGGTTGTCCGTGGGCATTACAAGGGTCAACAAGTTGGCAAAGTTGCTCAAGTGTACAGGAAAAAATTTGTAATATACATAGAAAGAATTCAACGTGAAAAGGCTAACAGTGCTAACGTGTATGTCGGTATTGACCCATCCAAGGTAAAATTTATTTTTTCTTCTTTAATCGTATCGTATTATACCATTTAATCTTGATGAATGATGAATTAAACCATTCACGTAGAATAAGGCATGGAGTTTTTCAATGACATTCATGCTCAGGGTTCTCCTTTGCATTTATGAATTTGATTTGCTTAGTCTTTTTACTGCAGAAAAAATTGGCACTGATATATTATTACTTTGTTATCTTTTCTCATCAAATATATTTACTCTTCCCTAACTTCAATCTCTTGTTCTCCATAGACAGTTATTGTTAAGTTAAAGATGGACAAGGATCGCAAGAAAATTATTGACAGGAGAAGTAAAGGTAGGCAAGCAGCATTGGGCAAAGATAAAGGAAAATATACGGAAGATTCAACTGCAGCCATGGAAACTTCATAAATTTAAGCCTTAATTCATTTATGCGATTCAATAAAAATATCAACTGTGAAATCTATGCGTCATAATCTTTTAATCACTTAACGCGTGATGCAAGAAGGTATTCCGGAATTTGAATATTTTTATTTTTATTTTAACCATAGCAGTAACCATGTGTGATATTTAGAGTAACGCAAACATGACATATAAACTGCAATCGTTATTAAAAATATAAATACTTCAAATTTATTGTATTACGCTTAGTTATAAGTTTAAAAATTATTACCGTTAATAATAATAATAATAATATCGCTAATGGTACAAATAAATATTACTAATTCACTTTATTTGTCAATATTCAATCGTTTAGTCTTGAAATATCTTTTTATTCGGGTTGTATCATCTTCGATTCCATTGGTATCCTCGGTTCATTTAACGTTATTAGCACATAAATTTCATTATTTCCTGAGTGACTTGCAAGTGATTTTTTCACGTGCAACGATTCTTGCCACTGGTTGTATATTTACTGTAGGGGGGAATATAGTCTATGAATAAAATCATGAAATATACCACATTTCTATAACGATATTAATTTAAAAAATAGTAATTTGTTTCCTTTTGGAGTACCTGTTTTGTAAGGTTTGCCAGGTTTTTTAGTAGCGAAAACGCAAGATATGTTATCTACGTTTCTATATGTTACTTTATACTTCTGTCTTCCTAGTTTTAAATTTTTCTCTGTTAAAACTATTTTCTTTCCTACTAACTGATTTTTAAATACCTATATACAACAAAAGTACACTGCTGTTTCAAGTGTTAAACTTTCCTCATCTACAAATTCTTGCAACTGCAAAAAGTGAAATATATGAGAAAAAATTGGAAATCGTGAAGTATAGTATAATTGCAAATTGAAAGGGAAAATGTTTATACATTGCACGGTCTACGATGTATTGTTACTGTTTTATTCACAGCTTGCGCTCTATTCTTAATTCCCGGATTATTTTCGTTCGATTTTTTTACATCAACCTCCTGATCAAAATTATGTTTTCTTGAACAGTCTAAGGAGTGCCATTTTTCTTCAACTGGTTTATTACTAGCAAGTGATAATTCTTTAATATGCAGAAGTGAATCCTTTTTGACTTTGGTATATTGTTCCAAAATGCCATCGTTGTCCAAATGACAAGTATCCTCCTTTTCCAAGAAGTTTTCGTTTTTTGATTTTTTTTTATTGCTTTCTTTATTCAATAGACTCCCTGTTTCGAAATCTTTACCATTTTCTAACTCCTTGTCAAATTGTATTGAAATTTCCCGATTGAAATCTACATTTTCGTCTTCGTCGTCTGACGCACTAGAATATTCGTCAGATCGTTTGAGTAGCTTTTCCCTCGAGTTTTCCACATTACAAGGTGTATCGTCATTTTCACTCAGACTAGAATCACTGTCTACAGTCAAATTTAATTTTCTTAATTTTTGCAATCGTTTTTTCGTTGATGCTGAAGTATTATTTTCCATACTCTGCTCCGCTTCCTCTCTTTCATGTACTCTTTCATAAAAATAATCATTCATACTTGATTCTTCTAGATTTGCACAAATGTTGGATAAGGGTGTACTGCATGGTATTATTTTATACTTTGTATTGACAATTTCTGTATGAGTAACTTTGGGTTGTAGTTTATGTTTCTGCACCTTCTCCTCATGTTCTTCTACATTACTTGCATTTTTATATTTGCAAAATAATGTTGTATCTGTAAAATCTGATTTGTTTGACATATTATGATTTTCTAATTTTATATTTACACCATTATCTGTTGAATTACTTTTATAGTTCAAAGGAAAGGAAGTATCTGATATATTTTGTTCCTTTCTTCTAGTCTTATATTTAACTTTTCGATAATCTTTATCTCCATGTTCTGGAAATTCTTCTTCTGTATCTTCTTCAATACCTGAATCCTTTGGTTGACATGTATTAATGATAATTGAAGATTCAATTTTATGAGATTTGTCATTTTCTGCAAATTCATCCACAGATGCTTCTGTAATATTTTCTTTTTTGTCTAAACATGTCAAATGATCTTGATCCAAATCTGTCTTTGCATCTGTATAAGAATCATTTCCACTGTGAATTTCATCAGCATTATATAATAAAGATGGTAAATTCTTCTTTTCCTTTCTCTTATTTTGTGTTTGAACTTTGGAACTCTCAAGCATATTACACCTACGATTTTCATCCAATTGAAACTTTTCTTCGCTGATTTCATTAATCCTAGAATCTGAATTTATAGATTCACTACTATTGTTTGCAATTTCTTGAAGAACAGATGTATCGGGCATCTCTTGACCAGAATTTATAGAGATATTAGCACACAACTCTACAGATTTCTCTGCCATACATGATTCAGTGTTTATTAATACCTCATTCTTCAGATGTGAAGCATTTTTTTGAGAACAGTTTGGAAAACCTGTGTCATTATCCATTTGAGAACAAATTGAATCAGGGTACTTGATAGAATTGTTTTCGCTCCTTGTTTTCTTTCTTGTTAAAAGGCAGGCAGATTTATTTTTTTCTATAACAACTTTCTGCCAACCTATGTTTACATTTTCAAAAGATTTGTTTTTAGATTTTTTACGAGTGTTTTTATTCCTTTTGTTTGATACAATGTCATTATCATCACTTTCAAGTTCTACTTTAAAAGAATATTTACTTCCTGTAGACATCCTTGTTCTGTAATTTATCAAACTTAACTTAGACTTATAAAAAATAGCATAGTCATCCTCTGTAAAAATATCATCTGCCTCAGTTTCACTGTCATCTAATACATTTCGAAGAATTGCAGTTTTCATTTTAACATAATGACTATATGATTTCAAGTTACGAGACTGTTTAATTGCAACATTCATAGCCTTACTTCGACGACGTAATCTTCTGGATGGTAGCAGTTTATGTATGAAAGAGTGATTTCTCATTCTGTTTGCAACTGTATTTGGAACTATTTTCCAAGTAACTACGTCGGATTCCATTATATATGAATATTTTTACGTTTATATAGTATCTCTAAAATTGTTTACGAACCTAATCTTTCTAATATTCAAAATCACTTCTTTCGAAATGTTATTTAAAACCCACGATAATATTTTAATGCGTAAAATGCACAGTTATAGGAAAGAAAAGGGAAAATGTTTCATTTATACTCTGAATCAATGTCAACCATACAATTCATCACACATCTATCCAGCACGTACATCTATCCAAACGTAACGAAACGATTTACAGGTTATCATCGAAACGTTTTACACTCACATCATCTGTATGTATAATACTTGGCATCTTTTGGTTTTCTTATAATGTTATATAAATTATATAAAATTTATATTTGATGTTCATTCACTAGCATCGGCGATTTTCCAGAAATAATACACAATTAGAAATCGAGTAAAATGCACGTAACTGTTTTAGGAAGAACAATAAAAATGATCGAAAGTACATATACGTTGTGATCATCCTAATTTTGAGACGTTACATTTCACGATACTGATAATTGATGATTCACTTTACCGAATCCGTCTCTATTTTAGAAATTATGATGTAAATGAATTTTAAGAGCTGTCCGAAATTTTTTATCATAATTAATCTTCATTATGTACATTTCTTGAAAATCTATGAGCTTATCAAAGGATGAGGTAGAAGTGAATTTTTTTTATAATAAAAAAAAAACAAAAACAAAAAGGAGGAACGAAAAACGTAGATATGAAAGAGACTTATTTTGCAGTATAGTATTTTGTCGTTTTCAATACTGAACTAATGGAAAATGGAAAAGAAATGACATAAATTTAGGAGAGAAGAAAGTTTTGTAAGAGCATTGGAACTGTCATTCTATAAAGGGAATATTCGGCACAAAGAAAGGAAATTTTACATCATAAAATTTCTATGAAAACGTGCATTTGTATACCGGAAGTGTATGGATCGATGGATATGGGTACAAACAATGATGTAAATGAAAGAAAAGTGGAGGGAGTGAAAGGATAGGAGCAAAAGAAAAAGAATAATGAGATTACCAAAATATTTTGTAGTTGTTCGTGTGTTTAGATGTATTAAATAGATATCGCAGCGTATCTTAACGGCAATAATTAGAAACGTTTATAAGCACGGAAAAATTGAGAGGAATATGTTTGAATGTTTGGTGATATAGTACTACAGTGCGAGAGAAAGAGGTGCAAGAGCGCAGAAAGAACGCCGTCACAAATCGTAGTGTAAACGGCCGACAATCGATTTCAGATGAGAATTGATTATCAATGGTCAATACGGTTGATCGTGTAGTAGAATAAAAAAAACATTTAATTTCCAAGTATTTATTTATTGGTTAAAAAAGTGAAGGAAAGTTAATGGAAATATAATTTAGACGGGAAGGATGAGTGAAGGAAGTTTCTCTGGATCGTGAAAGTGTTAGTCCGACGATAGTTTTTAGTCGAGAATTTTGAAGAATTAATTGAAACCTGTATGAAAATTGATGAGCAGAAAATATAAGAATGCACCAAAACAGAAGGAAGAAAAAGCGAGTAAATTACGGCGTAAGGGCAGTAGAAGTATTGCGTGGAATGAAAGGATTTGGTTTTACGATTTCGGGACAGCAACCTTGCATATTGAGTTGCATTGTTCCAGGGAGTCCAGCAGATATTGCCGGATTACGAGCTGGTGATTATTTAGTGTCAGTGAATGGTCACAATGTTAGCAAACTGCCCCATGATGATGTTGTACAATTAATTGGTCGTTCTAAGGGTACTCTGAGATTACAAATAGCTGAAAATTATTATTCTGATTCTTCTGACGAAGAAGGAGTAACAACAGTACGTTGCAAGCCGAAATACATTCATAAACCACGTGCGAGCAACATGGGAGCATTGCAATTACAATGTAGAGTTGCCAAAGTTGTGCGAGATTTACAAAGTGGTGCTATGTTTGATGCAACAGGAAAAACACCACCTGAATTGCAAGGTCACGGGACATATTGCGACTTACATTATCATTGGGATATGTCAAGCCCTCTTCCACCACCACCACCACCAGCTTCTCATAAAAGAGACTCAGAGAAAATAGTGCATAGAACGGTTGTTGGTTACCTTGGAACTATAGATATTCCGAATCAGTTGCATCCATCTTGTATGATGCAGGTAATGTTTAATTTTGGTAATACTACTACTACTACTACTACTACTACTACTAATAAAAAGATGTTTTATTTTGTGATTTTATACAAAAGTGTCATTTAGTAGTAATTTTTGCCTATTTTTCTTTCCAGGTATTGAGAAAATGTATCAAACGATTAAAGGCTGAAAAAAGAAATCCAACTACAGTGTTGTTAACCATACATGTGGCAAATATAAAGCTGACCAATTCAGAGAATCGTATTATAGCAGAATATCCATCCTACAGAATAATATTTTGTAATTCTTTTTCTGAGCAAGACAAGCAGTATTTTGGCATACTAACTAAATCTGTTAAAGATAAAGAAAATATCGTTTCAAATTCATGCCATGTTTTTACAATTTATTATAAATTAATCGATCATACAGTACATTCTAGCGTGTGCAATATATTTGGATTTACGTGCACGAAAACTTCCGAATTAAACGTATGTCAAGAATTTCCAGACAGTTGCAATGGTCTCATTGGTGCTATACAAACTTTATACATATCAGATTCTACAGCTACCGATACAAATCCATATAATGAAATGAGAAGACATCAAGAAACTGCTTCTCCACAGCCAAGTAATATAAGTACATCGACGGCTCATTCAAGTAACAGTGACTCAGGAATTGGTTACAAGGATGACTGTACAAGCCGCTCTGATAAAAATATTATACAAAATGCTTCCCGAAGGAGATGTCCAGCTTCAGAATACAGGGTATGTTGATTATCACGTTTATTGCAGTAAGTTTGATTTAATTAAACCTTAGATGATATATATGTAATATAATATTGAAACCTATACAGTTTTTCCTTACTTCTTTTTACTTACGACGCAAGTTGTTGAAGATTAAACAATTGTGTTGCATTTTGTTGGTTTATTTATCCATGTATTGTAAAGAAGTATTTCAGCTGGAAATGGTAGAATCGAAAGCTAAACTATTTTTCTGTTATTCTATTTAATAATAAAGTTTGCCTTGAACGATGGTATATTTTCAGGATGCATGTGAATATTCTTCAAAATTGTACGGTAACGAGGCGGTTGACTTAAGATTGACTGTACGAGCTGTATCGAACGCATGCTGGAATGAAGCGAATAAATCGGATATGTGTAAAGGTAACACGGAATTGTCTCGTGAAAGTGTCGTTTTTAATGATTTTTATAATGGAATGAGTACGTGTACAGAAACGATAGAAAATTCTGAAACGAATTCCGGTACACAAAAAGGAACGAAGAGGGGAGATTTGCCCACCTGTCCATTACCATCTGCTTCAACGGTTAAGCAGGGGTTGGTTAGTTCGTCCGTTGGTTCCCTCGTGTCCGTTTGTACCACCGCGATGCTGCACAGTATAGACGATTCAATCGAGACATCCGATGATTCTATAATCAAATCGAATCGATTGCCGAGAGTTACGGGATTAGGAAAACTAACGGGAACTGACGACACGCGGGACAAATTTAGTCCAAAAGTATTTTCTGGTATTTCCAAGTCTTTAGTGCATAGTTTCGAAGACCTAAATACTACCAGCATGGATTACGTTCGACCACTGTGCCAAACCTATTCAGATAAATCGGATAATTCACGTCCTTGGGGAAGTTTACAGGAAATTCGAAATGTTGGAGCCTGTGTGCAGGATACTTGTCTGGTAAGCTTTAATCTAATATTTTTTCTTATAAAGAAATTTAATTGAATTGATTAATCTTCAAATGATTTGTTGATTCAAAATTTGAAATTATCGCAATAAAAAAAGACGAAACATAATTTAAAAAAAAAAGAGAAAAAGAGAAAAAAGAAAACTATTGAAATGTTTGAACGAGTATTTTGAAATAAAAAGACAAATGAAATATTCGAAGATGTTAATAGGAAAATAAGACTAAGGAAAAGAAAGAGGAAGAGCTAATGAATAAGTGCGTGCGTGCGTGCGTGAGTGAGTGAGTGAGTGAGTGAGTGAGTGAGCGAGCGAGAGAGTGAGTGTGTACACTGGGTAGTCTCATCACTTTTGCGAAACCCTAGAAATATACAAACGCACAGCGGCGGTGGTTCTATGTGAAATGGCGTACGATGCGCAAGTCTCGATGCGCAGATATCATTGTGACAGCAGCTGCGGCTGCGACGCTCATGTATTTATGGTGACGCTAAATTGATAACTAACATACCGACATTCTAATTCGTATTATGCCCTTCACTCTTGACGAAGAATGGTTCTTCAATTGTATGTTTAAAGCCAATAGTGATATGTATTTTTCACACGAATACAATATTGCATCGTGACATAAACATCATCGGAGAAATGAAAAAATTATAACTAGAAATGATATAACAGAGAATGCATATATTTAAAGGAAAGATATTGACACGGTGGTTGAAGTGTATTAAGATTGAAATTGTTTATTACCCAAATACAAATTACTGTGAAATTTGATTGCATAAACACTTTGAGTGCTCATTGCAATTGACGATAAAGTATCAGATAAAAAAAATAAAATAGCTAGATTTTAAATAAAACAATATACTTTTTCTTTATAGTACAGATTTATTTATCAATAGCCGTTTCGATGCGAACTGTTGGACGGCTGATGACAGAATGATGTCCGCGCATTGAGACGCGCATTGTACGCCATTTCACATAGAACCACCGCTGCAATGTGTTTGTGGCAGTTCTTGGGTTTCGGCAAAGCTTTGCAACACACTGCATGTACGCGCGCGCGTGAAAGAGAGAAATGGAGAGAGGGGGGGGGGGGGGGCAGTCATATTTTTATAATTTTTGAATAAGATAAAGTAAATTTAAAAGGAGAATGAAATATATGGAAAAATAATGAAACATAAGTGGAGCTACCGACAGACTGATTAACCAACAAACCGACCAGCTGAACAACTAAACGAACAACCGACCGACCGAACGAACGAATGAACATACGTACATACGAAGAAAAGACCGACCGAGCACGTCGAGTAGGAGAGGGAAAAAGAGAGAGAAGGAAATGAAGTACGGGCAAATACATACTCGTAGCGGTAGTGCACATGAGAGTGACGTGTTAGGCATGAAATGAACGTGACGTTGATTGTAACGGTTATAATAGTGATGATTTGTGTATTGTGTTCCTTAGAGTAATTATTTGGAAGAATTTATCGAAGGAATACTCGTGTAAAAACTGTCGATTCGATCGAAACAAGTCGCGATCGTGTGATCGCGTCGGTTGTGTCGATGTACATCGTGTTCGGCTGACCATTGCATTGAACGGACACTGTGCGCGGAATCATAATTGTCAACGGTGCATCGTTGCAGTTGGGCGGAGCCCTTATTGCTACGAACAGGACGCAAGGCTATTTTAATGGCTAATTTGAAGAATATTATTTTACAAATATTATTTACAAATTGTATTGCGTTCGTAGAAGTATTTTTATCTTTCCCTCGGTAAATGGAACTGTGGCGCGGCTACAGGAAGAAATACGATCTCCGATCACGACATGGATACCGCGGTGAAATCGGTACGTGCTGCACAAGACGGTTGATATTTTACGATATTGTTAAAACATCGTTTAACGATTTGCAGTTGTTTGGTATATTTCAATTTTCCAAGATTAATCAGCCCACTCATATTAGATCAACTTCATCAACTAGTTAACAAAACGAAATTGGCGCATTTTGTTTTCGTCGTTGCTCTACGAAGAAGGGTAGAAAATGAAGGTTCAATCATTTGATTAATGATCAGTAGTCGACTTCGTCAAAGCGATACGATACGATACGATACGATATGGTGTACCGATGCATTTCGATATTGTTCCAAGAATTAACCATGACTCCACCTTTTTCGATTTTCTTCGAATCGATACGACATTTTTCTCCTTCCTATCGATCATTCGTTACGGTAGTACGTAATTGTATAAATCTTATTAATAAGCAATGTGTTAAATAAATGAAGTAAATATTTATGGTTATGTATTTTGTTCGATGACCAGCCTTCTGTTGGCCTTCGAGTCAGTAAGAGGATCTAACTGATAAACGCAGCTAGGTACCGTGTCGAGAAAAGTTTCAGAAATATTGTAATTAAGGGCTATGATCACTTTCACCCCTTTCAATCAGAAATGGAGAATATAAAATGGCAGTTTTTTCCTCGCTGACATTCAGTTCGTATATGTTTTACCGAGTAGCCATCATTGTAACCGGGAGTTGTACAGAGAATACGTTGCCGAAATAAATTGTATTATTTAGTGCCGATCGGTGATTACATTTCTCATTCCGGGACACAGGTGGTGATCAGAGACATCTCTTGGAACTTGTTGAATCTTCTAGAAGACTGTGTTCATCTCGTTGATAAAGTCATTCATTCTCTCGTGAGGGACGCAATTCGAATTCTACGAATGCATACTACATATACCGAAGTTTTGGCACATCCAAGGTCAACATATTTGATCGAGGGGAGGACAAGTGTGTTGTCCACGATGGCCAGAAGAATAAGTTGAGAATAGAAAAGATGAGATTTGGATGAAATCCCTGATAATAGTTAGCTAGCGTCGACCGCCGTAATAGTGATCTTCTTTTGCCTCTGAAACCATGACATATGCACAGTTCCTATGTAGTATTTGAAAAGTTGTAGACTCTCAGTTGGGGAGACCTGCACCACCATCCCCAGTACACGATTATTTACTTAACTTGGTCTCGTAGGTTTTGGTCCCGCGCTGCCTTAGCTGCCGACTAGTTTGTTCATTGGGGGGATTCATGCCAATTCTCGATATTCTCTCCTGCAGGTTCGAGGTGGTGGTAGAGTCCCGCTCTAAATAAGTCTTTGGTAGGTTTGAAAGGACGTGCTTGGTCAGAGGAACCGTAGGAATCGAACCCGTGGCCTCCAGCCGGCAAGCCGGGACTCTACGTCGGTGATCGAGGCGCCCTCTTGGTAATTTTTCGTTGTTATTGCTCGTGTCGGCTGTGGGTCTGGAGACCCTGATCATCCCACAATAGATAGACATAGGAAGGGTAGTCGATCCGTCGTGTTGTTGTCTAAGGAGGCTGTGTGGTGTGAAACTTGAGCAGGAACTCTTCCAAAGCAATGGCTATCAGTGGTGCAATCTACACGTATATGTAGGAGAAGGTTGCGTCTGCTCTCAATGCGCGTAGTTCTTTGCGATAAAAAGGAAAATTATTTATTATTATGTATTATACGTGTGAATATTTTCTATTCTCACGTTGTCGTCTCGAGTTCCCGAGCAGTTACTTACACGGTTTTAAAACTGTCTACACGCACGAGGATAAAAGGTGTTCCGGTGGATGTGAATAACGAACCGGTGGCAATAGTAGCAAAGTGTTCTCCGCTTTTTTCTCATTCCTTGTGAAATAATAACTATTGAGCATGTAAGATGGTACAGTTACGTACTATTGTTTGTTATAACCGTGATGTGTCGTTTATTCGCGTGAATTTACGTGTGTGAACGAACGCGTGATATGCCATCGAAGAGTATTTGAAGGAGTTGAGAAAGTAGAATATAAGTAGGTACTAGAGAACTAAGATTTTCATATTCTTCGAGATCGATTTGTTCTCGAAGCGCGATATTTGTAATATTCGTGGTAACGGTGTGATGGCGCACGCGCTCGATCGCTTTCTCCCCTATGACTCGTTTAATCCCAGTTAACTACGTTATCAATGACATACAATTTTTTAATGCTTCTTCGACATGCAGCACGGTAGTACAGAGTTATGCGACAAAAGTACCGATTGCAAAAATATACATACGTGGGCGAGCGGTTTTGAAAGATTATTGGAAGATCAAAAAGGTTTACAAACTTTTGCGGTAAGAATGGGATTGCATTTTCGCTAAAACGAGAAACGCGTTACGTTTACCTGGATGGACGTATTTTTTTCATCAGTAGCTTGCTTTTTTTTAGGAATTTCTGAAAAAGGAATTCAGTCACGAGAATATTTATTTTTGGGCTGCTTGCGAGAGATACAAAGATACTAAAGATGTAGTCACACGACGTAAGTTGGCTAATCAGATTTACCAACGTCATTTGTCCGCGAAAGCAGCCGAACCTGTCAATGTCGACAGTCATGCTGCTGGCCAAATAACGCAGGATCTTCTTAGTGAAGCACCTGCTGACCTTTTCCTACAGGTGACAATGATGCTTTTTCTCAATACTATGGTTATTGTTGGAGCTATTATTAACGTTCAATTTTCTTCCGCTCTATTTCAATAGAAATCCTGAATTTCTTTTCTATTTTATTTTCAGGCTCAAAAACAGGTTTTCAATTTAATGAAATTCGATAGTTATCCAAGGTTTTTAAGATCTGACTTATATCGACGTTGCGTAGAAACAGGAAGTACAATAATCGGAGTAGAAGATTGCGATTTAAATCTGACCAGTTCTCCTAGCGTCAAGTTAAAGAAGAGTCACTCGGATGCTGAAGACCGATGCAGAAAATCTATTCTTCCGTGGAACAGGAAAAACAGGTAAGAGTGAGGAAACAGGACGGACGTACCTATGTACCATCCGATACGATGAATTAAGCTCAAGTTAATAACGCATTTTTAGGTCGAAATCGAAAGATCGTGGAGAGTCTGAATACAACAATAAAGCTCCGAACAGAAATGAAACCATATACAAGAGTTTCACGACTATGAAAAGAGAAGTAGAAGGTAATAACAATGATGACAGTATTTCCATATCTAGTAGCAGATCTTCGTTAGCATCATGGGATTTGGCATTAAGGCAGTCGTTTCATAAACATGTAAGTATCCTTTCGCTCGTCTTACGATGCTAGTGAATTTTACGGAAATATGATAATCGCGTTACACACAGAGCGATTGTACATGAAAGGCGAGTATTGTGTGTGTGTGTATGTATATATACACATATATATAATTATATATAGCTGTGTATTGTTAGAGCGTGTAGTAGATACCGTAGTGTTGCAACTGTGCGGAGATGTTTGTTAGAAAGAAATGTCTGTGTTATTATGTGCACATTTCATTTCGATTCTACAAAGCTGTTGTATTGTATAACTTGTAGTCTTTATCGTCCTACGAAGGACAGTCGAATGAAACGAAAGAGGTTCGCGCCAAATGTACCGGGTTGTGTCGGGTAATATTACCCGATGGATCGACTACCGTTGTGCCAACTAGCCAAACGGAGAGTATTAAAGATGTGGTTACACGCCTCCTTGATAAAAGAGCTCTCCGATACTCTAACTATGATGTTCTAATCCTAGCTACAGACGAGGTTTGTGCTCTCTCTCGTATTTATTTCACGCATTTCTTAACATCACTATGAAAAACACTATGAGAAACTAACAAACTAATCATTCATGAACGTGATTCGTTGTTACGTGCGCGTGCGTGCGTGCGTGCGTGCGCGCGCGTACGTGTACACTATATTCCATGAATTTTTTCTCTTCAAATACATTTCTGGTATGTTTATCGCAAACCGTTCACATATTTTCTTCTTCACTGCTGATCTAATCGATTGTCACCGATATAATTCGTGGTGGAGGTAGCGAGAAGGGGAGAAGGATTCTTCGATTTCGTGGTTTTTATGCATGTATCATCTTTTTGATAGAGCTTTCAGAGTACGGTAGTAGTTGCTCGCACATTCGCATTAAACTGTTGTAAAATGTACAATAATGTTACGATACGATACGATAACGGATTTAAAGAAAATTCGTAACGTACGTTTCTACGTTATATCGATATACACAGATGCACACACGCCCGCATACATGCACACGCGCCAGTTGTAATTAACGATAAATTTGTTGTGCCCTCAGACGGTAGAGGCGAAATATTCATCATCGGTATTGGCTGGTCAAGAAGTGGAAGTCGTACCGACGAAAATATTGAAGGTAGATTTACCTTCGCGGCGAGTGATAACTGTGATTGCGCATAAAGGCAGAACGCTTAAGGAGGTGCTCAGACCACTTTTAAACAAGTATGGTTTTAATCTAGATATGGTTACCGTGTGGAGTGAAAACCACCGTGTTTCTATGGATATACAAGCGATCGATGCTCCTGCAAGACTGATTTTCACCACGAACATAAAAGAAGAAGGTAAGGAAAAGGAAGGAAAGGAAAAGAAAGGAAAGAATCTGTGAAAATGTAGTATTTGGCATTGAACCGAAACGTTTATGGGCGGGGGGATGAAACCCTTTTGTTGTTGTAGATCCAGAAAAAGAATCGAACACGGTTAAATACACGCACGACGCGTCAAATGCCCAACCGACATTAGACGAGATCACAAACAGAGTATTTGAGGAGCTTTTGGTGGGGAAAGGTTCGAGTAAATATCATTATAATGATGGCTCGTGTAAGGTAATGGGAACAGCAGCCTGTTTATTTAAAACGGTTAATTAAGAGAGCACAGCAGCAGCAGCAGCAGCAGCAGCAGCAGCGGCGGCGGCAGCGCCACTTCTCTTACAATATATTCACTCATTTGATTTTCGTTTGTTTTTTAAATGTAGTCTGACGACCAACGTTCCGAAGGCTCCTCCTCCATTTTGCCGAGCAAATTTTTCCTTCGAGATTCTACGATGCACGGCAAGAAGAAGGTACGACGACGACGACGACGACGACGATGACGACGAACGTCTGTCATACTTTTATACTTTTACTTTATTCGTTGAGTTGTATACATGCGAGGAATAGAGCTCGTTGGAGGGAAAAAATGGTATGTTTCTATGTTAAAGGGAGGAAAGTCCAAGTGTAATACGAACGAGAAGAGTAACGGGGGGAACGATTACGCGTGTGAAGAAAGTGGCAAGTCTCATCCTCCTTTGATAGCGAAATGGCGGAATGGAGTGAAATTGCAATTACCGGGGAAATTTGACGGTGAAGGTAAATAATGTTTCATTCTGATAGTTGCACATGTATAGATGTAACATTGTTATTTTGATATTAACTTGATATTATCTATGAAAATTAACTATTATCTCGCTGGTAGATTTATACGAAGGTTTGAAACGAGCACAAAGGTCTAGATTGGAAGATCAGAGAGGAACAGAGATCAATTTCGAGTTGCCAGACTTTTTAAAGGTAAACGAAAGAAAGATCCCATGTTCTGAGGTGCATAGTAGTAATAGGTATTTTTCTAACGACACGATGCATTCTTATAACGCCGCGTGCTACTATCAGTTGTCCTAATAACTGACGAACTACCTTCTTTCTATATACACGTATATACTATTATCTTTGAAACTTTTATCACGATGCGTTTCGGCCCTTAAAGCTGTGAAATTACTGATCAGAACAAGGAAAATGGTAAGCCGACGGATCGCAACAAGATTCGAAGACCTAGGATATTACCTACCAATTGCGAAGCAAACGCCAAGTTTTACGGTTCGATTCACGAACGGAAAAACTGTAGCAGCAGCGGAGGACACGATCAGAAGACGAGGATGACGGTGATGGGTGGTGGTTCGGCATCGAAGAACGGAAATGCCGATGAACGATACCATGTATCGTCATCGGCCAGTGGAAAGGAGTCTCAGAGTAAGTCTCCAGATAGTTCGTTCACCTTAGATACCACTTTAACGGACGGAGATCGGACCATTGTAGAGAATGGATCGTGCTCTCGGACTGTAGCTGCTCTGGGTACTTTGGATGCTCAAGCGGATTCATCGTCAGCTGTTACAAAATCATCGAAACCACCCCCCCTTCCACCGAAACCGAAAAACCTTGTAACAGGGCCAGCGAAAACTGGATACCCAGTCGTATCCTCTAAACCTTTACCAAAGTCTAATCGTGCCGTTCCTTTCAGTCCGATTGAACCCAGTCGAAAAAATATTTAACAACGCGTATCGCGTATCTCTTTTTTTTGTATACGAAATAGAAATAAGCGAAGTGAGTTGTCGCTTTATATAGCAACAATTTTATATGTATCATATGTATGTGTACATACTTGAGAAGAGGTGTGTATACGTGCGAGCATGCGTGTGTGTGTGGAGAGAGAGAGAGAGAGAGAGAGAGAGAGAGAGAGAGAGAGAGAGAGAGAGAGAGAGAGATTGTAGTATTATACATATAGTGCCTACTGCGATTACGATTCCGTATCTGTATTTCGCGTTGTCTCGGTTGATAGGAGTGATAAGGTGCCTTTTTATTTTAACGATATTCACAACGTAGCGGTAAACGTACAGCAATCACAGTCGATGCAGCAGCATATTTATGACGTTTTTAGAATACAACTGTTACTCTCCTGGTTATACAGGACATATATTTTATGATCATAATTTATAGCCGATGCACGCGTTGTTATGCGTAAACGATGAAAAAGATATTTTGAGACTTTATGCGAATTAAATAAATTATATAAACTTTGTTTCATAAAGGCATTTTTTTCTTTTTATTTGTATCGTTCGACGGTGATTCCGCCGATATATGTACGTATGTAAGTATGGTGGTAGAAAATCCTGCATATACACCTGTAACATACTTTCCTTGGTCCTTGTTTTTGTTTCGCGATTTATGTCGCGTTACGCTTTCGTAGGTGGCGTTATAGGCAACGATAATATATTTTACGCGGGCCTGTCATCATTGGCGAGTTTGTTTAACTCGACACGCACGGGGCAACGAAGGTTCCTCGCGACTCGATCATCGTGTTTCGTGACCACCGGTTGAATCGTATCTCTGACAGTTCCTTTTGGCATGTTATTTCACTACTGGTGCGTTAAAGGAGAACCACTTGGCGGCTAGTCAAAAACAAGGAGAAAATTGCCTTTGAAATATATTTGAAGTTGCATAGCGATTTAGGAGGAAAATTTCGTAAACATCTTTGTCGAAGAAGGGTAAGTGATAGAAGGAACAGCATTACGGCCAACGGTTTGTTTTCGAAATAATTCACGGTTAACATTCAAGTATGTACATAGGTTGTTATGCAAAAAGTCAAGTTTTCCCTTTATTATATTTATCAGTTGTTCGTTGACGGAATAAAAGAATCGGTACCTAACCCTACATATGACCTACATACTACTTACACAGTGAATAAACGCGATTCGATTCTTCTGGTATCGTTTGTATCTTGTTTTTGTTCGAAGACGACCTACGAAGTTACAGAAACGTATAATTTTTTCTGTCGAACGAAGTGCCTTGAAAACCCCATTTGTTTTCCAGTCGTGAAACTTGCTGAAATTGTTCATTCTAAATCTATTTATCTTCAATAATTTCTTGACTCGATAGCAATATGTTTTTTTGCATATTTCTATATTATTTTACGCAATACGTACTTGACAGGCGGTTGCTTGTTTTTGGTTACACGTTTCAAATGTTCGATATGAAATTGGTACTATTGGAAGGATAAGAGTAAAACTTCTAGTCGTTAAATTACCGAGTTCAAATGCTTTCGTTCGATGCTCGTTTCGACAGTTTTGTGTCGGTGTGCACACGCTTGGCTTATCATACGTAAGTACATATACATATACTTGGTTATGTATATTTATGTACTTACGTACTTATATGCGCAGTTGTCCACCTAAAGGTATCGTTAAAGAGAAGAGATATACAGGACGTAGAATATCAATTTTTAAAACATTATTTAAGGATTAGAGCTGTCACTTTACCTACTTGGATTCTTTACCACTTTTCGCGTTCTCTCGTGCTCTTTTTAACTTGTACCTTTCTCTTTGTAGATTGTTTTATCCTTCGAAGGGGACAAAGATAAAAAGAAGAGGAAATTGAAAGATGGAAAAGAGGATGTCTGGTTTGAAACGAGTGTCAATATTATCGCGCATAGCCGAGCTAGACGAAAGTTCGCCGAAAAAGTGTGAAAAGGAAGCGGTTACAGTGCTCGTGTCACCGATTTCCGGAATCGTTCGCGGATTAATGAACTCGTCGCTTTCTTCGCAGAATTGTTCGAAAGGCAGTAACAATAGAAGGAATGGTAAGGAAATATTTATATTATAAATACAATAAAAAAATTGCAAGTACCTATAACAGTATGCTGTCTCGGTCAATGGCTTTTAATCGAAAAGAATTTAAAATTTAGATAGGTGGAAGAATGTTGACGAGACGGCACGGCACGGGCTACGAAGTAAAAGGAATGAGAGAAGGAAGGGCGGGGAGGGAAGAATGGAGAAAATAACGAAGAGACGATAAAGGGTTTCACGGAGGCTTTGAGGTGTGTGGGGTCTGCGAGGTCTTAAGGGTCTCGGGGGTTTTGGTATATTAGCATTTCTCGTAAGGCCGGTAAGGCAGGTCTCGCAACCTGATCCTCGAAGCGTTCTCTGTTCGGCAACCTTTAACGGTTGTAGACCGAATTGCTAATCGATTTTTTTTCGCTGGACGCGAACATTTTCCCTCTCGATCGACCGATAATTTCGCAGTTGTTCTGCTTCTAGTTGTGAAAATGCGAAATTCATTCGGAGAAATAATGCACCAGAGAAAAGAAATCCAAGTAAAAGAAGAAGAAGAAGAAGAAGAAGAAGAAGAAGAAGAAGAAGAAGAAGAAGAAGAAGAAGAAGAAGTAGAAGAAAAGTACGTTCGAGCACTATCCATGCGTTGAACCAACCATTGAACCAACCATTGAACCAGCCCTCTATGGATTTGCCGTTTGCGCAAGGTGTTGTACATACTTGCCCCGTTATTCTTGTTCTGAATTCAACCAGTCCGTTCTGTGTTACAGTCGATTTTTCTCCCTCCTTCTCCGTATCTCTGTCTACCGTCGCGAACGATTATACCGAGTTTACCGATCTTATTCCACGTGGTAAATGTTTAGCTTATTAAAGTTTTCAGCACGTTATAAACAGACGTTTATCGCGTGTTGCGATACGAGAGCGCTGTTGAACCTACTTAGTTAGCAGCTGTGTAACTCCCTGAACGGTGACCTTTGTTTAATCGCCTTTCGTGTTTTATCGTTTATTACGCACGCGCCTTGGTGCGTTACCGTAAATAACTGTATAACGCGCAGTCCATTTTCTTTTGTCGTTAGCATGGAGAGCAGAGAGAAAGAGGAGCGACGACTTAACGAGGCGACGCGGCACATTGTAGTACATACATAGTACGTGTCGTTAATTTTGTCGAATCTTCGAGGAAACGATTAGATATGTAAGGAGAGGGGTTCCCCTGCTACCTGCGTCAGCCCCTTTTCAAATTCGTTTGTCTGGGGTCGATGAAAAGAGGGATGCAAAAGTGGCGCGACATCGCGATAGTCGCAGAATGCAGAGTTAAATAGCGCAGGCAGGGAAAAAGGTAAAAAGGGGAAAAGGATCGCACATGGTTAGTGGAAAAGCGTTACATATTTCGCTTTGGCACGTCGCGTCGTTGGACGGTTCGATGGTGGTCACGGTGGGGTAGGTTGCACCTGTGTACGAAACGAACTACATGCATACTTACTTACATACCTTCTTTTCTTCCACGGTTCGTGACGTTGCTCGTTACGAGTTACCATGTGTTCGGATATTAGGCAGTTGGTTATTCGATACGCAAAGAAGCAAAGTTCTTGGTGCTATTTCGTTGGTATTTGCAAGGATATCGATCGTTTTTAACGGGTATGTATGTATTCGGTTGGTAACGGTGGGACGCGCGGCCTTTGTCAAGCGATCGATACTCGCGCTGCTCGGCTCGAGTCGGTTTGCCTTCTTTTTGTCAGAGAAAGGCGATAAAATGCATAAGAGGAGGAGGAGGAGGTGGTGGTGGTGGTATTGGAAGGTGCCGAATTCTGAGTCGCGAAAGGGAGAGGGAATGACCGATAGTGATAACCTGGATTGGAATAGGAGGAAGACCTACGGGAGCAATTAGGTAGTCGGGTAGAGTAGGAAAGGGATGGGGCGCTAACGTGTGCCTCTGGTGTCTCTAGCGTGGTTTTGGTATTCGGAGGGGTCGGCCGGTCGGCCGGCCGGCCGGCTTACCCCAGTAGGGGAAGGTACGGGCTCAGGGGGCAGACATATGAGCACACATGGGACGACAGTCACCACCTGGCACGGTGTAGCCGAATATGCTTAGCATGGTGGAGCGCGTACGAGTGGCGGGTAGTGGAGTGAAACGCGTTGCAACCCCAACCCTCCGTTTGGCTCGTGCCACTCTACATTGTCGTAGGATTTTCCGTTCTCGTGTGTCTCGATCCGAATATCGTGCGATCAGGTTGGTCGAAAAAGGTTGGGCGACCAATTCGTAGAGCAATATTACCGTTGCCGATACTCTCCAGGCCAGATAAACTTTCGAGCTAGATCGTAGAAGTTAGAGGGGGGAGGAGGAGGAGGAGTTGATGGAAACGCGTTGCTTTCGAGAAAATTTCTTTTCCATGGATGATCGAAGTGGAACGGTGGAGTAGTAAGGTACGCGAACGATTACGGAACAGATTCGTTGGGCCGCATCTGCATCCTAATCTGTCGTTCTCGCTAGTCTGCCCCTCGCGACTCCTTCGTATTCGCTGTATTTATGGAACAGAGATATTCGGGTCGAAAATAGATCTGGAAGGACTGTACTCGTCGCGTATGAACACATTTCCACCCCAGCGTTTACTCCCTCGTTCATTCCTCTCCCTTGCCGCTGCTGGTATACGTGGGTATATTTTTAACCAACGCGTTTTTTCCCTCGCGACTCGAGGACGAGGATATGTCGTTGCGCTCGAACGTCGAACGCGTTCCCTTCCCGATAATCGATATATAACACATAAGTCGTGGTGAAATTATTCAGCGAATTGGTTCTCTGGTCTGTAAGCTGTTGCGGAGCGAAAAGGTCGTAGAAGAGGGAAAACAAGAGGATGAGCAGGAGAATGGTTAGATCGAAAGGAACGAACGAACGAACGAACGAACGAACGAACGAACGAACGAACGAACGAACGAACGAACGAACGAACGAACGAACGAACGAACGAACGAACGAACGAACGAACGAACGAACGAACGAACGAACGAACGAACGAACGAACGAACGAACGAACGAACGAACGAACGAACGAACGAACGAACGAACGAACGAACGAACGAACGAACGAACGAACGAACGAACGAACGAACGAACGAACGAACGAACGAACGAACGAAATAACGTTCGTCACAGAGACTGCACCAACTTCCTCCGGAAGCGTTTTACGGTGAACGCAGTAACGAGGAAAGACGTTCCGGTTCTCTAACGACCCCATTTACCCCATATTACGATCGTTCTCCATCTCTCCCTCTTCTTGTCGTTTTCTCGCAAGGTAGTCAAGTTAGGAGATACATATTTGGAATACGCGGCCGATTTTATGCATCGAAATCAAGTGTTCCTTTTCCATTTGGTTTCAGATTCGAGCGAACGTGGACGATCCAGTTGCGGAAACTGCGAAGGGTAAGCGAAGAAGCTTAATAATCTCGTATCTCGTGGTTGGGCGGCGCGGCGCGGCGGTTAGTCGTCGCATAGCTGTTCGGGTCGAAACACTCGCCAAGTCCATTCATGTTTTCTATCCCCATTCATCGAACCTCGCGAGAAGGAACCACTTATCTTCTCTGTCCCACGTTCCCATCATCTCTCCTATCTACCTCGTTTGGCGCTGCTCTCGTTGTTCCGTTTTCCGTTTCACGCTCCAACTTGCTCCCGCGCTTTTATGCCCCCTCTCTCTTTCTTTCCCCGGACTCCCGTTCCGTCTCGTCTCGTCCCTCCCTCCCGAACCGAACCGAACCGAACCCGCTGCCCCGCAGAAACATCGTACGGAAAAATCGCAAGCAAAATAGAGCGGAATCGAGATTGTAAGTAGACGGTAGGAGGAAAAGAAGGAGAAAATCTCCTTCTATCGGTGTTTGATATTTGCCTGGGAATATTTCCTCCGGCAAACCAGTCGGTCGATATTCGTGTGCGAGCACTCGTGTCTCTATTACCTTCCTCCTCGTTGCCCTCGCGACACGACCGTTAAAAAATCAAGCAAAACGATTCGGGCAAGCAAGTTCACCGTATTCCTGCTCGGCAAGAATAACGCCGCCCACTTTAGCTCCATGCGTCGTGTTCGGTGTTGTGTGCGTTTCAACGTTTCTACAGGATCAAGTCTCGTGGACCGATCTCGTTTTCGTCTAGAATCGAAACGTCGTGTCCTTTTCCTCTTCGTTCCGTTTAGCATCGTCTAAGGGTAGGAGGAGAACGGAGTTCTCGTTTTCTAAGCTGACAGTATAAACGGGAAGGAAAGGCGAGGCAAAAGACGAAAAACGTGTGTATACTTACACGATACGGGCAGACGGTCTATGCGGTGGTCTCCCTCGTGAATGCAAATGCATCGCGTTCCTTCTAAGAAAGCCGGCTAGGTGGTAGGGGAAAGGCAAACGCGCGAGAAAAGGAGGGAGACCAGGAGGAGGAAGGTGAGAAAGAGAGGAGGAAAGGGAGTTGGATTGGCGGAGGTTTCCCGCCAAGATGCCCCACGCCAGGATAACCAGTTGGAGCGACCGGCCTCTTTCCAAATGTTTCTCAGCTGATCGCTGCAACATTCCCGCTTGTTTTTTCCAGCCCTTGCCCCCATCCCCTCCTCCACCTCCTCTACATGACCACAAGGTTCCTGTGAATTTTCTTTCGATCGCGACTTTTCCCATTTCCATCGATTCGTTCGTTCACACGTTACACTTTCCTTCCTTACTTCCCTACCTCCCTACTAGGAAGATGGTTGGAAAAGCTTGTCGGAGGAAAAAGCCGAAGGAGAGACGGTTAAAAACGTCGGATCTCGATCAGAATGGTTCGCGTGTGTTGAGTTAGGTAGTTTTCAGGTAGGTGTGGGAAGATGTTGGCCACTTTGTGTAGTACCTGTGTCCCGCGGTCACGGGGATGGATATACTTACCTGAGATCGGAACGAAAAGAGCCGACGAGAGAGAACCCTGTGTGCGCCTCCAGTTTCTTTTCCTATCTGTTTTGCTTTGTGGCTGTGTGTGGGACCTGTCGCGTTAGAGCGTACCTATCGATTTCATAGCTCTTTCATTTCTATACGGGGCTCTCTAGGGAATTCATCTCGGAGGATTCTCTTCTCCACGTTGCTTCCAAGCAGGTTTCTATTCGCGAGTACCATCCAAGTAGAGGCCGGTTGGTCGGCTTGTCGCTCCGTGCCGATTAATTTGAACCGCCTAGTCGGCTCGCATACGTGGAGGCACGTTCGCCGCGATTGCGACGGTTACGGAGTAAAACGGCGAAGCGAGATAGCGAAAAAGGCGCGCGCGCTATTCGTGGGATGCGCGAGCAGCCTGCGTAGAGTGTAGACGTTGCCCGCGAGCTGGATCATCATCGGTTAGCGCCAACGGAAACGAGAGGCGAAGAGTTGAGTAGGAGTGAGCGCGGGAAAAGAAGATAGTCGAGGAGGGACGTCGGGGAGCAGAGAATGTACATACAGGGTCAGTCGAAGGAGGAGGAGCGCGGCGCGGCACGGCACGGCGGGGCTAGGAGAGGAGAGGAGAGGCGAAGGGTGGGGACGAGTAGGTCGACGCGCAGCGGAAAGCAAGCACGGTCTTTTAAATCGGTGGCTACGGGGGATTTAAAAATGGCCGAGTCTGCCTACCCTTGACAGCCGTCCGTCCCTTCAGCTGGTCGAGCAAATACCATCAGCTGACCGGTTTTGGAGGGAAACTGCCACACACAGGCGAGCGCGCGCACACGTACACGCACACGCAGGTTCGACGGTTTTCGACATTTCCGCGAAAGGATCTGGCGCGACGCAGCGGCAAATTTTTTCTGCTTCGTCTTTATACGATTTCCGATTCGCATCCCCTCGACGCGAAACAACGAATGCCGTCGAACCAACTGTTTTTTTTTTCCTTTTTCTTTCTCGAAAATAAAGAGAGGTCGGCTGGGTCCGTGGAGTTCTGAGAAACTTGAGTCCGTTTAAACGCGGTAAGAACATGTGCGCGGAGAAAGGAATAGGTTTCGAGCTTGTCTAGAACCGAGAGAGGGAGATGGTACGTTCTCGTAGAGAAGAAGCGCAAGGTGGATTAGAAGATGGTGCGACGATCGGAGTAAGGAAGAATGGTGATATTCCGTAAGAGGTGCGCGTATATGCGAAAGAACGTCTAGGCTTCGTGTCGTGGGCTGTTCTTCTTTGTG
>NW_017101026.1:96449-101742 GCF_001263275.1 Habropoda laboriosa
CCCGCCGGTCGTTGCATTTTCAAACGGACGTGAAAAATCGCGCGGAGGAATGGGCGCGCGCGTTCCTCCGACGACGGTTAACCGTTGCGCAACTTCCTCCTTCCTCTCGACTTCTTTCTCCGGTATCCACTCACTTGCGTGCCTGTTTGTCTGCATGCCTGCATGTCTACCCACACTCGTCTCCCCGTCATCCCGTCACCTCATCCGCCGCCGCCTCATCTTCTACGCCTGTCGTCTCTCTTCTCCTATCTCTCCGCTTTCTCTCTTTTTCTTTCCTTCCTTCTATCGTATCCTCCCCACCCACCGGCGTTCACTCGGTCTTATTCTCTCGCTCGCACCACGCACTCGCTCGCACTCGCTCCCCCTCTCCTTCCCTCTTCCAGTCTCTTCTCTCGCTATTCTTTTCGTATCCCGGTTCTTCGTTTCTCCGCTACTCTTTCCAAGCGTTTTAACTCTACACTCGTAACGGCGGATTTCTGCCCCCAGCAACAGCGCCCTTCCAACCAATTTTTTCTCTCCCTTCCATTTCCTGCATTACGCCTTCTTCCATCTACCTCCCCTACACACACGATCCTCTCTCTCTCTCTCTCTCTCTCTCTCTCTCTCTCTCTGGCTGCGTTCGTTGGACGCGCGGTCGCGAATCAATTAACTCTATCCTCCTGTGTTTAACCGTTTGAAAAATTGCCACGATACGAGTGTAAGGTGGAACGTATCGAAGATATTCATAGCGTGGACGGTTGCGAATCGTGTGTCGGTGTACATACATCTATACCGAGATTTGAACGTTCCGCTGGTAGAGGCGGCTTTGTGCGATGCGCAAAACGAGCAATCGGAAGGAGCGACCTTCGGACACCGCGGTCTTTCGCATCCTCTCCTGGTAACCGAGAGCTAGCGTGAGAATTCTTCTCTTTCCTCCTGGCGATCGTTGCTTACGCGTAACTCGTGGATGGAAAAAGCGACAAACGCCTTTCTAGGAAGGTCCTCGTGGTCTTTTAAGATTTTATTCCGAAACGACGCGACGGAGGAAAAAGAGAGTATTAAGAGGGTATTAAGCTCCGGTGGCGTAGGACTGGCACGGTACGCGGGTGGTAAGAGGTTGCTTTGTCGGAAAGTTGAGAAAGCATTATTAACGAAGGTTGTCGTGAATCGTGGTAGTAGTGGACGCGATGCAGCGAGAAAAGAGACGGATTGCGGTCGGGGGGGGGATCGACGGGAGAAAGGAGCGAGATCGAGACGAATCGAACGCGTTTCTACCGTTCGACTGGCGGGCATCGTAAACGGAGAATTCAAACGGGAAGCGGTTATGTAGATACATATTGTGAATACACCGGTTGGAGCGAGCTATGCCGCGCCGCGCGTCCACTTGGTTCTCCACGTCGATTCCGTAGGAGGTCGAGAGATCAACGCGATACCGCTCGTTTTCCGTTTCGAACGGAACACCGAGCAATTCCAACGATAATACATCCGCTGTATCTGTCGTTAGTTTCTAACTACTTGGTATTACCTTGGAACGGTTTTCGATCGTAAACCTCTGTCCGTTGAGCGTCAGAGACCGGAAAGTCTCGAAGAAATTGACGATCTCGGAACTCGATCCGCGACACGTTCGCCTTTCTGTTTACAAACAACAATGTCTTCCTCTCTTTTTCCCTCTTATCCTCTGTCCCCTCTAGGTCGTCCGTTGGTGCGCCTCTACGCTGGTTGGTTGGTTGGGTAGAGAGTGCGACGTTGGGTCTTCTTTTTCCGTAGGGTTGGAGCCGGCGCGGCGAACTTGTGCCGGGGTCGTCGGGGCCCGGGCCGTCGGCGACGGCGAGGGTGAAGGCGAGAGGCGCGGCGTTCCATCGGTGGCCTCTCCCCACTATGAAAGACCACGACCGACCGTTGAGATTTAAATTCCTCTCTGGGTGGACGGAGAAGAGTCTCCGGCCTGGGAACGGGCAACCTTCCTGCGCGGGACGAGGAGGAAATCATCGTCTCGCCGACTTTGACCGTCTACGTCGTTCGTTGGTTCGTTCGCTCGCTCGCTGGGTCATCGTCGTTTTCCGTCCTTTTCGTTCTTGCGCCTTTACGTGTTTGCCGAGCGAACGTACTTTTCGCGATCGAGGTTGAAGGGGACGATGGGAGGGGGCCGATTAACGATCGAAAACGACGCGAATTTCTCGTTTCCGAACTCGTGTCGCTTGGTAAAGATAAGGCTTTCGTGGGAAAGCTCGATTTCGGTACCGTCAAAGTGCATTCTATGGATACAGAGAGAGAGAGAGAGAGAGAGAGAGAAAGAGAGAGAGAGAGAGAGAGAGAGAGAGAGAGAGAAGGAAGCGTTACACGCCCCCATATAACACTTTCGGCCTCCCCCACGTGGGCACGTATTGTCTAACGCTTGCTCTTGCGATACGCTATACGGGCGCAGCTGTTACACGAACGCTTACTCGTACGTGAATAATCGATGAACGCGAAACGACTTTTTCGATGGGATCGCATATACGCATATTTTCGTTTCGACTTCCTACGGTTTGCG
The DNA here is from genome assembly GCF_001263275.1 of Habropoda laboriosa. Lineage (NCBI taxonomy): Eukaryota > Metazoa > Arthropoda > Insecta > Hymenoptera > Apidae > Habropoda > Habropoda laboriosa. The sequence continues at coordinate 98,962 of NW_017101026.1, forward strand.
CTTTCCTGCACCGGTTTCGCATCTTCGAGATGCCTGATAACACGAAAAAAGATAAACGGGAGAAGGAGGTTGCGAGAGAGCGATAGAGGCAGTCGAGGGAGATGGAACGACGAGAGAAACGGACGAGTGAAACGAGGAAGGCGAAACGAAGATATCGTCGCGATATTTCGGTTGCGGTTGAGCGCCGATAAGAGCTGGTCGTGTCCCAAGGTCTGAGTTTACGGACACCGTTGCATCGTTATTCTCGGAGCGCGCTTTACTACTCTCCTCTATGTACTTACATACTTACTTTTACTCGACTCGTTGTCGCGGCTAATGTGTTAATTGTTGCGTTTAACGCGCGAAAGACAATAGAGCTTTTGGAGAAAGAGGAAAACGACAATGGGAATTGGAGTGTGTAAAAGTGTCGGGTAAAGCGAAGCATAATTACGCGGTGTACCCGTAATAATCGCGTCGTTGGACGCGATCATCGGTAATTGCTCCCTTTGGTGTCTTTCGGTAATAAACTGCTATTGGTAGAGGGACGAACGGTTAAAAAGCGACGTGAAATCGTTTTTGAAGAATAGCGTTGACTCGGTGGGTTCTGTAGGGTGTTGGAATTTGCGCTATTTAGCAGGTGGGCGGCGCCAAATACCGAGAGGCCCACCCGCGGCGGGCCTTTTCCCTTTTGTAAATTCGCAACGAAAATCTATAGGAATACCTTTTTCTATTGTGTAAACGGGAGGCCGACACAGCCACAGAGAGAACGCAAGGTACACACGTAAGTAGCTCGGACAGCTTTCGCCTTTCCTTCGACTCGCGAACCGTCGTGTTTTCGAAAAGAAGTTGCTAATTACCCTGCCGTTAATCCGTCTACCACGGTCTTGCTCTATCGAACGCTGGAAAATCTTGGTCTCTTCACTTACATCCCCCTCCCCGCATCCGAATCGAGCCCACGGTCTTGCGCTTCTTCTCTTCCCAGGGTGATTATTTTTTCTGACTTCCCTTCGTTTTCATCTATCCGTCCGTCGATCCAAAGAAGAGGGGACTTTCGATAGCTGTTAGCGAGGGGTTCTCCAGCAATTTTCATCCTCCTCCTCCTCCACCTCCTATACACTGTCTTTCTTTCGACTGCTTCTCGGCGTATTGCGAATTTCGATCTACCGCCGTGTATGGTGCATCTGCGATGGCTGCGTGTTGTATCGGAAGAATGGCAAGAACGAGCAGCCTGTCTCGTACACCCTTCGGGATCCCGAAGGAACAGATGATGATCCCGTTTCGGAAGCTGCAGAGGCCCTGCCTTCTCCGCTCTCCGGCAGACTTTACGGTTACGTGGTCGTTATCGCCGTTGACTCCGTCTCGCGTGTCCCAATCTACCGTGCAATTTTTCCTTCGATCTCTATCTCGAACGTATCCTCGATTATGTAGCCGTATGGCCGCGTTTGTGTCCCAGCGCACGCACACGTTCGCGCGAACACTGTCTCTTACACGTACACGCGTATATGCACTTAGCGGTGCACCATCGGGGTACCCATAGTTGGCACGTGCCAACCATCACAATGGATACGACCATCTGCACTCCTTCTTATAGAAAAATCAAAGTCGCAGGGAGCCGGGCGTTCGCCCGATTCCCTGCCAGTCCGTTATTCGTTTCGTTCGTTCGGAACCGTTCGTTTCCCGCGGAAGGCTAGACGGTCTCCCCAGACCGGTGAAGAGCGAGACAACCGAGCCACGTGCTGTCATTTGCCCGCACTATTTTATCATCCCATACGTCACTCGATTCCCGCTCGATTTTTATCGGCGACTCGCGATAAAAAAGGTGACCTAGAGCGTTATCGGTCGGTCGGTCGGTCGGTCGGTATCCTATCGAGAATGGCGAAAGGAAGGAGGTGCGTAACGTGTCGCGACGGCGTGGAAGGTGCGCGATTCTGCCAGCTGCGAACCAGGGGTTCACCTCTACGTGCTACCCCCGATATATGGCGAAGCAAGCAGCTGAGCTACCCCCATGCTCGCAATGCGTTCGATGCCCTATAGCGAATAATCTTCGCAGTCACCGCCACTGGGAACGAACCGATGCGAACGGTTCGTTGTGCTCGTTCGTTTCCCGGCTCCCTCGCCCTCTTCTTCACTTCTCTTCACTCCACTCCACTCCACTCCACTCCAGTCCTCCTTGCTTTCCTTCCCTATTCTCCCCCGCTTTCCCCCCTGCTGGCCGTTTCTTTTTCGAAACAACGCGACGTCCGTGTGTTTCTCCGCGTCTTTTATTATTAGTGAATCTGGAAACTGGGTTAAACTCCAATTAAACCGGTTAAGTTACCACTAACGAAGCGTCCTTTCAATGTAGAATGTTTTAGAAAACCGTTCGTCCAACTTGACTCGTTTCCCGCATTTTTCCCGCGACCCAGTAACACACACAGGTGCGCGCGCCGAGCTCAACACACATTTGCACGGTGAAATCTTACGAGCGGATACCTGCCGTGTGAAAATCTTGGAAGAATGCGAGGGTGGTATCGAAGATCAGGTGAAGCATTGTGATCGGTAGAATGAAAAAACGGACCGGGTTGTACCTGCTGAGAGCTGCATCCTTCGGACTATGTAGTCGGTGCATCGGTCGACGGGACGAGGAGCGTCGTAGAAAGGAGAGAGACCGAACCACAGGCCCTTTGAGTGCGAGCAACAACTCCTACGGTCGGCAACCTTTTCCGCCCTGCTATCAAAAATGAGCTAGTCAGTGAATGACCGGGTGGTGGTATGTATACACATACAGAGGGGCGTGGGTGCACAACCAGAACCAACCTATAC
>NW_017101026.1:101935-108791 GCF_001263275.1 Habropoda laboriosa
TCGCCGTACCCTTCGTTTATCCTCTAACCTTCGACAATTAACTCTTGGAACGAAAAGAATTTTTAACAGTTGCTGGAAAATCTGGCAAACGAACGGAAGGACGAAGAAATTGGGAAAATGAACCGTATAAGGGATTTCGCCGATCGAATTTGGTATCGACACTCGACCGACGATAGACTTAGATAGACGATACTTACGGAACTCGGTACGGATAGACGATAGCGGTGGGTGTGGTGTACCTGTGCGCTTTATGTGCACTTAGCGGACGTACGAGCGTAAAAACCGGCAAACGATCCGAACAAACGAACGGACGGACGTAACGAAACACGACGGCAAAACAGGCAGAAAAGGGCCCCCCATAGCGGTCGCTCTAAAGAGAGGATTCCGCGTTCCGTTCTCCCTGCATGCCCTGAGAAGGTTTAGGCGGGCCCTTTCCCACTTTCCGATTGGTCGGCCCTTTCCCCCACCGACTGCGATCGTCGCGTATAAAGCGACCTTCCCGCCACATCGGCCAGTTAGTACGCGACTCTTGCGGGCTGGTGGTAGTACGTCGACCTTTCTCACTGCTCGGTCTGACGCGTGGCCAGCTACCGCCCGATCTCCCTCCCTCCTTTTATCTCCCTCTTCTTGGATAACACGAATTTCCATGAGATAAAGTATATGCGTTCCATTACCTTATCGTTACGTACATAATCTCGTTCGTTTTACGCACGACTTCGCGTTTCTGCTGCTGTTCGATATGTTTTGGGAAGCCGTTACGGATTCGTGCGATGTGTGCCAGTGTACAAGGTATATAAACGTGTTAATTGCTTAAAGAAAATACCTACAGATTCCTACAGCTGTATGTACTTGGGTGCAAGTGTGATATTCTGTGAAATTTTTACGTAGCAGAAAAATGTGTTATTTTGCCGAACCGTTCGTTTCGTACGCGTTAGACGATGTGCAAGTAACAGTTCGTTTCTCTGCTTTCCTCAGTCCTACGATTCATTTTCTGCTGAGAATCGCTACGAGGAATCAAGTATCGAAATGCGCCGACAAATTTATTACGCGCTGAATGTCGCCGTCGAGATTTTTTCGCGCGCATATGGGATTCATGTGGCTATATGCGCGCACGCGCACACCCTTGCCGCGCACGCGTTCTACCGTAACTTTCTCGCGTAGTACATATGTTGAAGCATTTTGGCGGTAACGTACATGAACATTTCGCGGACGAAACGGCGATAGCCCATCTTCTCCGTTTAGGTCGTCTCGTTAGGAGGTAGAAGGCTCGTAACAAAACGAGCAATCAGTTTAAGGGCATTTCGTGAGAATCGTTGTTGCGCTACTAGTGGACATTGTTGTATATGCGATGCAGTTCGAAAGATGAAACGTGAATAATACTTGCGGTAAACGATATCGGCGGAAGATACGTTCAACTCTGTCCGTGGAAATGACGCGCGTGTATAGTTTTCGTTCACTCGCGAAACTTTCTGTTCTCGGTTAGAATTAACAAGGAAAATCTTTACCGACGTGTACCTATCGAGGTTAGGTTCATCGGAAATCATCTCGGTTTCGCTTTTGTGTACGACAGTGTTATGTACACCGCCTATACTGATTATTCCTTTATTTTCAGGCTCTTCAAGAATGCCTTCAAAATCAAAAGCACTCCAGAAAACACGATAAAATCCAAGCCGAAATCGCGTCGACTCCTCGGCATGGCTTCGCGACGCTTCTCCAGTCCAGACCGGGTCTCGCCATCTATCGACAAGGAAAACAATAGCGCTGCTTGCAGCCCACATGGTGTCAGCCCACAAAAGGTACGTTATCACTTTTTCTTTCTCATCTATCCCGCCCGTTACAGATAGTTCTCCTCGTATCCAGTACGAAAATCAGGTTTTCTAGCGTACCAAGTGACGTTACGGTAGATAAAACGACGATACACCTGTTCTTGTATCGTTCGGTGTCATTTGTCATTCACTCACTCACTCACTCACTTTCCTTACCGACACTCCCAAATAGATCAAAGATACTATAGCGTTCTCGCTCGAATCGAATCTTCCGGTCGATCTAACGAGCCGAATTTTCCGTTATCCTACTTTTTCAACGTATATACATATGTAAGTAGATGGTTGAACCACCACACGGCACTTTGCTACGCAACCCTAGTCAACCGACAGACTTGGTCTTTCGGTTCGATGAAAATTCCATCAGGTGATGTACTTTTCGCGAAATTCTAATCGATGTGTTTTCTTTTCTTTGTTGCCAACAGATCGGTTGTGCGAAAAAATTCCGTCATCCGCTGGAAGATTGCGACCCGAACAGCCAGGACAGTGGTTACGAGGCAAGTTATCCGGAGAAGGAGGAAAAGACAGCTAGGGATGGGTTCCGATTCGCGGAACCTCTGGCGGTTGCACCTCGTCGAATGTCCATCGAATCTCGAAGCCCAATGGAATCACCGGTGCGATCTTCGCCGCAGCGGACGCGTATCGCACGACCTTCCCTCTTTCGAAGCCTCTCGTCCGGCTACGAGAGCATGGACGATGGCTTCAACGATCTAATCGACGTCGAGAACCTGGACGATGCGACGCAATTACCGAACGGCATATCGACTCTCCTTTGCGGTGACATCGTCAGCGCCATCGACGCCGGTATTATCGAGCCCGGAATTCCCGACGCGTGCAACCCGAGTACACCAGAATTCTCACGTACCAGTTGCTCCAGTGGTAACTTGCGACGTTCGGTCTCGTTGCAAAACGAAAGAGTAGAATGCCGGAAAAATACCTCTTCGTCGTCCCTTTCCAAAGTTCGTTCCTGTTTGTTTCGTTCTCCGAACGCGAGCTCGTCCACCACAAATCCAGGTTTCGACGATAGCAGTCCGTTAGCGACGACGATGCCTGTCGCGCGACGTCGCAGAATCGCCGAAGAAATCGCCGATGGGAAAACCGTAATATCCAACTCCTCCTCCCCACTCCATTTTCCGTTATCCATTCGAACGTTCAAACGACCGGAGCCACCGATCGACGAAAGCCCGAAGCTAGTCAAGCGATCACGAAAATTGAACACTTTCCTCGATATCGTGAGAAAGAACGATGTCGCCGATATCACCACGACGACGACAACAACGACCACGGCGGAGACGACGACGACAGCGACGACAATGACGACAATGACGACAATGACGACGACATCGCCGCTGCCAATGACAGTGTTCAATGCGAAATGTGTGCGGTTGCAGAGGAGTTTGTCCGAAATGGCGACAGCATCAACAATAGGAAAAGCAACGATGAAAATGGAGACGGAGGCAGAAACAGAGACGGAGATGCAATCGGTAATGGAAACGCACGCGCACATCAAATCGGCTATTTATCGGAGTACCACCGATGCAGATCTTACGGGAGATTTTAGCAAACAGTGCGTCTTACCGTTGGCCACCGGTAATCACGAGGACCTGAAATCCATTTCCGCGGACACTTTAGCCTCTTTGATACGCGGGGAATTCAGTGATGTTATTGGTTCCTTCAAAATCGTAGATTGCCGTTATCCGTACGAGTTCGACGCCGGTCATATCGAAGGTGCTCTAAACCTTTACAGCAAAGACCTTATCGAGCATTGTCTGTTAGATCCGTTGACGAGTACGCCCGAGATTAAGCCGGACACTAACGCGAAAAGGAATATCTTAGTGTTTCATTGTGAATTTTCGTGGGAACGTGGACCGAATCTATCGCGGTTTCTACGAAACTTGGATCGGCAACGTAACAAGGAGCATTATCCTGCTCTTCATTATCCGGAACTTTACCTGTTGCACGGTGGATACGAGCAGTTTTACAGAGAACAGAAAGGGTTATGCTCGCCACAAGGTTACCGACCGATGAGGCACCCCGATCACGAGGCCGATCTTAGGCAATTTCGCAGTAAAAGCAAGAGTTGGCAAGGGGAAAAGTCGAGAATCGGTGGATGCACCGTGCGAACTAATCTCAAAAGCTTAGGATTTTGAACGCATCTCTCTCCTACCTTCCTTTCCTTTTCCATGCTTTTTCACCCTCTATCTCTGTCTGCCTTTACCTACCTTCATCTCCTTCCACTTTTTCCCCTTTCTCCCTTCCTAACCGGCTTTACCTTCGCACGACGAACTGTCAACGCGCCTCCGTGTTTGAGTAGAGTTGTTTAGTCGAAAAATCGAATGATCGTTAGTGACGATGGGAAGGGTGGAGCGAGGTTAGGGAAACAGAAAACATCTCTGTCTTATTGTCTTTTCGTTTTATTTCTTTCATATTCGTTGCGATCATGACACTCGCGCGATCGTTCCTGTAACGATTTGTAAATAATAATAGCTTCCTTTGTTCAAGTACGCTTAGTTTTTTAGTAAAAGAATCTTAGTAGAAGAATATGCAAAGTGTTTACTCGTCTTCGACGACACGAACGACAACAGCGAAAGCGGTCGTTCGTTCGTTCGTTCGTTCGTTCGTTCGCTCGCTCTCTCGCTTGCTTGCTTGCTTGCTCGTTGTCGAGACTTTAGTATTTTCGGTCAGCGAAAAATTGCTTGTAAACAGGGTGGATGAAATGGCTTAAAGGTCGACGCAAAGATGTATAGTCGGTAATGAAGTACTCTGTTCCCTGCACGTAACAGCTGTAATGGATATAGCGGAGCGAATTGAAGTAAGATCGCGATGGAGCGAAACCAGTCGATAACGATGAAATAATGTTTTCTCGGGCAGGTTCCCCCCCATTCGTACGTATTCGATATCAGCCTTTTGTCGGATTCACGCGATCTTCGAACGTTTACCTGCGAATTTTGCCGTGCAAAAATTAATCGATGGTAGAACGCGGTCGTCGTCGTTTTGTTTCGAGGTACTTTGCATCGCCAAAGCTTAGCGTGTATGTATACACTCGTGTAAAGAAGATACTATTAGACGGTATTAGGTGTATTGAAAAAAGATGCCGGGAATTGTTGACAAAGAGATTAAAATGTTCTAAATGTGCAAATTTGTATGACGGTGTGTTCATTGATGTATGGGTGTGCGTGCGCGCGCGCGCGCATGATGTATGCTGTACGCATGTATTGTATGTATACACGTAGTATATAGCATAGGTAGGGAGAGAGATTACACACACACACACACACATGTATTATAAATTGATTATATGTTTTATGTGCCTTTAGTCTCTATGTATACACACACACGCACAAACAAACAAACACACATATATGTATATAATACATTATTTCGTACAGTTAAAGAGAGTTTTGTTTTTTGTATTCATCTATTATTACGAAAAATGTTGCACTTGTAATCGACGAATGTTTCTCGATAGATGGCGATCGTATCGTGCTTCGCACTCATTGGTCCTTTCCCATCACGTTCGAATAACGATTGGCTAACCGGTGCCGGCATCTCAGCGCTGCTGATGTACTTATAACTACGTAGAGAGTGAACTTTTGGTGAAAAAGAGCAGGCGTGAAAGATCGGGCACTGTGTTCTCCGCTACTTCTAAGATCTTCTCAAAGTTAGCTTTATTCAAAGTATTGTGCGGTAAAGTGTCGTGTTTGCGTGCTAATTCGTGTTGAGTCATGTCACTGCTTTTATTGAACACAAGTAATACTTATTAAATTGACGGAATTACATACATCGCGTTTATTCTTTTTTCTTTCCTTGTACTGTATGCGACAGGTCATTGAATTGAATATTCCACGATTTCTGTTTTGTTTTTCCTTCGGAATCTCTGTTGCGTTATTTTCCTTTTTGTTTACTTAATGGCAGAACGATAGTAGGAAAGTTCTGTCTCAGTCTCATCGATCTTTATTCGTGCTGTACAGCTTGGTAAAGGGTTATGCGTGTGGAATCGTTATAGACTGATTAAATAGCTCTCGTTCGAGTCGTTTTTTCGTTAGAATTGCGCGATAGGGAGGGGGAGGGAGAGAGAGAGAGAGAGAGAGAGAGAGAGAGAGAGAGAGAGAGAGAGAGAGAGAAATATCACGCCTAACCTCGTTAATTTGTCAAACGTTGTTACACGGTGTACTTTCAGTTGGTGTGATCACAAGGAAACCTCTCGTGGAAATTGGCACTCGACTCTTGTCTTCCATGGCTGAAGCGTTGAAAACTCATGGCGTCGTGCCGGACGTTATAGACAAAGTTCCGCAAAATGTGCTGAACGTAACCTATCCAAATAAACTTACCGTTGATATTGGCAAAGTATTGACTCCAACGCAGGTTAAAGATCCACCTACCGTTACGTGGGACGCTGATGCGAACGGATATTACACTGTTTGCATGACTGGTACGTATAGGATTGAGAGAGGAGACGGCTTAAGAGCGAGAGATAGAGAAAGACAGGTTTGATTTTTCCGGTATTTTCGCAGACCCTGATGCACCGAGTCGTAAGGAACCAAAATTCCGCGAATGGCATCATTGGCTGGTAGGAAATATTCCTGGTTCAGACATTTCGAAAGGGGAAGTTCTTTCCGAATACGTCGGCTCGGGTCCGCCAAAAGACACAGGGCTTCATCGTTACGTGTTCCTGTTGTACAAACAGCCAGCAAAGCTGACGTTCGACGAGCCTCGACTGACCAATCGAAGCGCGGACAATCGGGGAAAATTTTCAATAAGGAAATTCGCCGCGAAGTATAAACTTGGTGATCCTATCGCCGGGAACATGTACCAAGCGGAATTCGACGACTACGTGCCGCTCCTGTATAAACAATTGGGAGCTTAAAGCTATCAACGTTGTACAGACAGTTTTGTAAACCGTGATACGAAAGCCTTACATTTAATTCCATATTAAACGTTGATTCACCTGTCACGAGACTCTTTCTTTATTCCTTGATTATAGTTGGTCCTCGTCGTAGTTATCCTTCGAATGATAGATCGAGAAGAAGTAG
>NW_017101026.1:108937-110221 GCF_001263275.1 Habropoda laboriosa
GTGGGGGGGGGGGGGAAAAAGAAAAGTGAGATTATAGGTTGAGAGAGGGGGGTCTACATACTTACAACTTGCATAGGCAGTCTGTCGAATGAAACGTTTTGTTGAGAGAGTTGTTGTTTGGCCGAGACTACATTGGTGCGTCTGTCTCTACGTGCATAGGTACATAGATACGTGAGAGAGATGAAGTATTCGATAATAATAGGTGCGTACACATACATATATATATAATTTTCATTGGACTCGGTGTACTAGTTTTTGTTAATTGATTTGTTCGAAACGGTGTGTAAATTACAGGAATAGTTGTTTGCGGTGTCCATGGTATCGTTGATGCGACTACAACTCGAAAGGCTTTCGAGGACGCGAAAATTATGCCGGATATAATAGAGACTGCACCGGAGGAGAAGATCGAGGTGTGTGTGAGATTATGGAAGGAACGGAATAAATGGACATAGGGAGGTGATCGGTTGCGTTGCACGGATTTTGATTTTTAGGTCAAGTACGGAGACAAAGTGGTCGAGTTGGGAAACGAGTTGACTCCGAGCGAGACGCATCAGATCCCAGAGATTCATTACAAGCACGAAGGAGGAGTGTTGTACACGCTAGTATTGACAGGTAAGCGGTGATTTCAGCCTATTATGGAAAAGAACGCGACCTTCCGTCGCGCTACTCGTGCAAGTAGCCGCGAGTTGACTTTCACCGAGTTGACGCGAACGTAAAACCTGTTTGTTGGTTGCCGTGGCGAAGCGTGTGGTCGAGATACTTGGTAAAAAATGATTAGGCTGGTGTGCGTTGTTCGGTTGTAGATCCGGACGCGCCGACCAGAAAGGGATACAATCGAGAATTTCGGCATTGGCTGGTGGGAAATATCCCCGAAGAGAATATCGAGAAAGGAGAGGTGCTGACGGAGTACATCGGTCCGGCGCCTCCGAACGGTAGCGGGAAACATCGGTACGTGTTTCTCATTTACAAACAGAGTCGAGGGGCGATCACTTTCGACGAGAGAAGATTGAGCACCAGGTAAAGAGTCGTACGTTGGCTGGTTGGTTGGTTTGCTACATGTATTTTCTGTTTTCTCACAAATTTCAGGGACGGTTCACTACGGAAGCGATTCAACATAAAGAAGTTTGCGGAAAAATACAGTCTGGATGGTCCTATAGCTGGAAACTTTATGAAGGCGGAATACGACGATAACGTTCCCATTTACGCGAAGCAATCAGGGCTTTAAGGAATCGTTTTATTTATTCTTTTTTCCTCTCTCTGTTTTTTCTTTTGTTAGCATCGGTG